>NC_042987.1:26128536-26201785 GCF_901001165.1 Salmo trutta
GATGTCAGTTAGCCTATCAGAAGCTTCTACAGCCATAACATCATTTTCTGGAATTTTCCAAGCTGTTTAAAAGGCACAGTCAATTTAGTGTATGTAAACTTCTGACCCACTGGAATTGTGATTCAGTGAATTATAAGTGAAATAATCTGTCTGTAAACAATTGTTGGAAATAGTACTTGTGTCATGCACAAAGTAGATCCCTAACCGACTTGCCAAAACTATAGTTTAACAAACAAAAAATGGTGGAGTGGTTGAAAAACTAGTTTTAATGACTCCAACCTAAGTGTATGTAAACTTCCGACTTTAACTGTAGAGAGAGAAATGTTATAATTTATGCTGCTGCTCTTGCTTTTCACGAGAGTAGCGCAAGTAGCTTGTCATCAAAGCGGCAATAGGCTCAGTGTGTGGCAAATGTTAGGTGATGTCTAATCAATGGAAGATGGAATTAAAATGATTGAATTAAAAGTATACGTTGCAACGACCAAGAGCCAACAGGTAGGCTGCTAGTTAGCGAATATTTTGAAAGGAGTTGTTTCTGTGTAGGTCGAGAAAGCACATGCCTCGATTAGCCTAGCTAGTTTCTCCCGGTTTGATGCAGTCAAGACAGGTACCACGTAATCATATTGGATGATAAATAACCTAGCTATGGCAGCCATAGAGTACCACTGTATGAGTCATATCATCCAGAAAACCTAACGGTCAAACAGGGAAATGGTTCCAATAGTTTTTCCACCATACATTTTTTTCCCATAGGGGATTTAAGAAACAATTCAAGGGCTGTTTCGTGTAAGCTTAACCTGGTGTGACGTTTTGATAAGTGTAAATCTCTAGGACAAGATGACAATTATCAACATATTCGCCTGTATTTACCCCTGAAAATTAAATGCTAATTAGCTGCTAATGTGGCTATCATAAAGAACTACAACATGTCATGATCTGGAAGAGACTGGTAAGAATGCGGATTAACTCTTAGCTAAATGTTGTAGTGAATAAATTGGCTACATTTACTAAAAATGTACAATTCTGTGAACTGTCAAACCTGTTGTCAGCTACAGATGACGTGCAGGAGCTTGCAGGGATTTGTAGTGTTGCATGATGTCTACTTTGATGCTAATTTGCATTTTCGAATCAGAGTAAATAGAGCCAAATATATTGACAAAAGTCACCTGTCCGAGAGAGCTTTACATGATTATCAAAACGGCACACCAGGGTAAGCCTACACGAAACACAGCCCTTATTTGAAGTGTTTCCATAAAATCCCCTTGGACCGCTAGGTTTTATTGGTATTATGACACCTCCACAGCAGGGCTCTACGCGCATCCAACAAGTATGCTTAATTATGGAGGAACCACGTTAATGGCTATCGATTTAGGTTTTAAGTATCAAGGTAAGGTGTCTCTTTCGGTTAGAAGCATTTGCTTTTTCAACTGCATTTATTATTTGGGATTTGTGTGCCCATGAAAACAGTTTTTAACAAGTAACATAAGGAGACAAAATGTTACGTAGTTACACTGCATTTCTGAGATCGATATATATATATATATATATATATAAAAAAAAACTTGTGACACAGCTAGATCCAGAATTCTTACATGGTTCAAGTTCAATGTCTAATTTAACTAATTAATGCTTAATATATGACATCAACAACTTATACAGCCATAAATGCAAGAACAGAAAAGTAAATGTTTTATGTCATACGATTTTGGACAAATCCGTCAAGACACCGACCATGATAAAGGGTTAAATCAACTTGTGAATTTTATTGAATATAGCTATGACCCTCCTTATAACTTAATGAAATGACAAAAAATTGGCAGATTATCAATGATTTAACAGCTGTAACAAGATATCCAGTGTAGGAATTCCTCCCTGGTACCCTAGTTTATATACATTTTAAAAACACTTCCTCCTGGGCTTCGTTGCCATAGAAACGCTAGCTTCAAGACGGTCATAGCTAATAGGGATCCAGCTTGTCAAATTGACATCAAAAGTTTCCTTTTTTTTTTTGCATTTTAGCTAACCCTAACCCTTTTCCTAACCATAACCTAATTCTCCTAACCTGCTGCCTTAGGACCGTTGTGAGGGTCACTCTTTGTCTGTGATGGAATGTACAGGTGTTATACATACATACATGTACATAATCATTTTCATTCAAAAGAAATCCACAAGAATCTATATAATCCCCATAACTATGAATGAAACAGAATGAACACATACATATATGATCATTTTTATACCAATCACAAACTTGCATTTTCTTGACAAGGCCAAATTACAAATAAATAAGGAACGAGACACTTGTGACAAGGCCAGTAACCCACACAAAAGGAGAATGATAAAGACCCCAAAAACTGGTCAATAACAAAGAGGTATTACACCTGTACAACTGGTATATCTTCATAAGCTTTGATCATATTAACCTTTCCCCTCCCAACATATGTACAGTACGAAAAACAATAGGAGTGGTCAAATTCATCTGTACACCACACTGATGTACTGAAGGATGCCTAAGTAGTTTGTGGATGACGTCACTACTAGGACACGTTATGTATATATGTGTATCCTCAGAGACAAACACTCGGACAAAGCACTTTGTATATTCCTATGAACCATCTTCTGACCCGTGTAACAAGGCAACCCACCAATTGTAGGCTGGTATGGGATAGCAGAGCAGCGGACTGGATCGACTGGTTCGGAGTCGAATACAATGAACCAATGAAATGTCCAGAGAAGGAAATATCAGGAAATGTAAAAAGGAAACTAGCCTGCATCTGGGTTCCCCATTTGTAAACGGTAGCAGTATTTTAGACTACTCTCAAAACAGGGGAGTGTTAGAATGCTGATATATTCCAAGCGATATCAAATATCTGAGAAGGGGACTTTCTTTGACTTTGTTCATCAAGTTCATACTATCAGTGGATTTGTGAGTGTACCAGAGCTGTATTCTCACAGATAACGAGTATAAATCATTCAAATTCACCAGACTAAACTGGCTTTAGACTTCACAATATTATCTGCCCAAAACTGTTGACAAATCAAGTGATGAAATGTTTAATTGGAACAGCTGAAGACTCCAGTTGAGACTAAGGATAACCACTAGTGTTATTGACCCTTGTAAATTTAATTTTTTTTTTTTAAATAAAAAAAATCACCTACAATCCCAAATACAAGAAATGTAAGTCAATACATTTCAAAATGTACGGTCGTTGACAAAATATTGAAAACCCAAGTTGTTCCTCTTCTAGGCTGTACATTGCACAAACCAAACACAGTAATTAATTTGCAGACAACAGATACAATATGGCAGCCTATACATAAGATATTTATGATGTTTTTGATCTTCCTGAAATTAAACCCATAGAAAGGTCCTTTTGGGGAAGGATGTCTGGCATACCTTTGAAATGCGTATCCAAAATAACTTGACAAATACCTAATCAAAGTTGGGAAATGTTGGCCTTATCGATAAAACTATAAATGTAAATATATTCACGAGGAATCATGTAACCCAAATCACTTTCTGTTCACCTGTAGTGCCTTTTTCTTCATCATTAGCTAAAAGTTCCCATCCAATTGGTGACAGATTTTCATGCAAATATTCTAAAATCTGCATAAAAAGATCTTGTGCAGTTTCCCCACCAGTGTTTCCATCAAATTGACTTATTGTGGACAAAAGGCTGTGCATGATGACATAGTGCACATAAAAAATTACATCGCATTTTAAACTGTACTGATGGTTTTGCCACAAAAATGTTTGTGTTATATGGTGAATGCGCACACTGGGCTTGGCACTTGCGCTCTAAACAACAGCTTGCAGATAAAGTGCGGGTATAGCCTACACATGAGATTATTAGGGACAAAAGAGTGAGATTATTTTTATTTGTCGAACGGCAGCCAGTCATCGAAAATCAAGTCACAAGAATAAGATGCTGAATATTTATTAGAAAGGAGCATCAAGCTCATCACTGTGCACTTTCACCACCCTGTGAAGTTCATCATAACTTATTTCATCTGTAGCCTAATAAACTGCATGCTTTTCCGAGTTGTGGTGGGAGGACCACACAACATTCCATTGCACGACTCCCAAGTTTACTTAGACATGATGGTTAGTATATGGCGGTGTTTCCACCGCCATAATTAGTTTTAGACACAAAAAGTTCCCACACAAGGCGTATTTTAGTTGTGAACATTTGGAAAGTTAACCGACAAATTTCCTGTTTCCATCAGGCCTGTCGTGACATTACTTTACTCGCATAAGAAGCTCGGATGGAAACCTGATTACTGTCTTTTTCTTTTACATTCACAACATTTAAGGCCAAAATATTAAGTCTTCACTAGAGTTCCCAATATAATTGGGTATCGTCACAATCCAGAAGAATTTATATTTAGTCATAATAGTGCCAACAAATTTGATTAAATTTAAGATGATTGAATTCAGATTACATTTCTGTTGGCACTAATATCACTCCATAGAGACTACGCTACTACTTGTATAACAATGTTTACTGTCTGCCCATCTGTCTGTCTGGAAAGAGACAGGCCCGCACCCACACATTCATACACTGTGGAGGGGCTCTCTGTGCATTTTTCCATTACGTCATTTAGTTTTAGAATTTGTGTTCCGTATAAGTATTGCACATTTAATCTGTATTTCATCAATCATAGTAACAGAGCTGTAACATAGAAATAGGATGATGTATTACTGTAATATCAGCAGGGTCCAATGGAGTAGACAGTGCTTGTGTATGACACACAAAGTCTTCCAAACAGCTATCAAAAAGACAAACAACTACAGATCTGGACTACAATTCATTGGTTCTCTTGGAGACATGCTTGAGTTACATTGGTCATCATCATTTTCAGGAGTAACATGGCAGGTTTGAGCCAATTTTACATGGTTTTGTGGTTTACGGAGCCAGATAGTTCATGTGATATGGTTTATGGAGCTACAGACCTGGTTTAGCAGCATACGGTGTAGGTAGGTACCATTGTTTTACTAGAGAAAACGTTGAAAGGTAACAGACTGACACAGGTCATGTGAGTGGGCATCCAGTGGGCTTCAGAACAAGGGGAACTTGGAACAAGCTCAGGGCAGTGAGTATACACACACACACACACAAACCCAAACATCAGCACACGCACAAACCACACACACCCGTAGCTGTACGTTTGGACATTATTATATATACACTACTGTTCAAAGGTTTAGGGTCACTTAGAAGGCCAGCATCCCGAGGTCCCCTCTTCACTGTTGACGTTGAGACTGGTGTTTTGCGGATACCATTAAATGAAGCTGCCAGTTGAGGACTTGTGAGGCGTCTGTTTCTCAAACTAGACTTTCTAAAGTACTTGTCCTCTTGCTCAGTTGTGCACCGGGGCCTCCCACTCCTCTTTCTATTCTGGTTAGGGCCAGTTTGCGCTGTTCTGTTAAGGGAGTAGTACACAGTGTTGTACGAGATCTTCAATTTCTTGGCAATTTCTCAGAACAAGAATAGACTGATGAGTTTCAGAAGAAAGTTATTTGTTTCTGGCCATTTTGAGCCTGTAATCGAACCCACAAATGCTGATGCTCCAGATACTCAACTAGTCTAAAGAAGGCCAGTTGTATTGCTTCTTTAATCAGAACAACAGTTTTCAGCTGTGCTAACATAATTGCAAAAGGGTTTTCTAATGATCAATTAGCCTTTTAAAATAATAAACTTGGATTAGCTAACACAACGTGCCATTGGAACACAGGAGTGATGGTTGCTGATAATTGGCCTCTGTACGCCTATGTAGATATTCCATTAAAAAAATGTTGCAGTTTCCAGCTACAATAGTCATTTACAACATTAACAATGAATACACTGGGAAATGATGTGGATATATTGAAGCAACATCTCAAGACATCAGTCAGGAAGTTAAAGCTTGGTTGCAAATGGGTCTTCCAAATGGACAATGACCCCAAGCATACTTCCAAAGTTGTGGCAAAATGGCTTAAGGACAACAAAGTCAAGGTATTGGAGTGGCCATCACAAAGCCCTGACCTCAATCCTATAGAAAAATTTGTGGGCAGAACTGAAAAGCATGTACGAGCAAGGAGGCCTACAAACCTGACTCAGTTACACCAGCTCTGTCAGAAGGAAGGGCCAAAATTCACCCAACTTATTGTGGGAAGCTTGTGGAAGGCTACCCAAAACGTTTGACCCAAGTTAAACAATTTAAAAAGGCAATGCTACCAAATACTAATTGAGTGTATGTAAACTTCTGACCCACTGGGAATGTGATGAAATAAATAAATCAATCTCTCTACTATTATTCTGACATTTCACATTCTAAAAATAAAGTGGTGATCCTAACTGACCTAAGACAGGGCCTTTTTACTAGGATTAAATGTCAGGAATTGTGAAAAACTTAGTTCAAATGTATTTGGGTAAGCTGTATGTAAACTTCCGACTTCACTGTATTTGGCTAAGGTGTATGTAAACTTCCGACTTCAACTGTATGTATGTATGTATGTATGTATGTATGTATGTATGTATGTATGTATGTATGTATGTGCACACACACACACACACACACACACACACACACACACAGGCCCCTGCTGGTTAAGTGATAGAAATGAATAAGAGCCTCAGTAGGATTGACAGCCCATGATGACAAGTTGCCCTTAGGCACAGATCAAGGATCAGCTTATCCTCTCCACAACCTAACCTCAACCACAGGGGAGACAAGAAAAACTTAGATCAGCTTTGGGGGCAACTTCATCCTACTTCCCTGTAGCCACCCTGGACATTTCACCTCACCATCATTACTAACCTGGTCCCAGATCAGTTCTTCTTGCTCTGGTTAACGCATGACATCCCAATAATAGTCAGAGGATCTTGGATCAGACTACATTATTTATAGTGTTGGGGAGAAGTGAACTACATGTAGTTTAACTAGTAATTTAACTGCATTTTGCAGTAGCTTAGTGGTGAACTAAATTCAAATGTAGGTAGTGTATTCACTAGTTCATAACTTTTTTGCCATGTAGTTGTATAGCTATCTACTGGAACTAGGCTACATAATTTATTTTCCCCAAAAATGTAGTATGGCGGAAGTAGGCAAGAATTTCCTTTTTCAGCATCAGATCTGCCTAATTATCCCTTGAAACAGTTTGTTTTTAATAGGCTAATTTACACATTCTGTTAACATGACTCCAGTGATCTGTCTTGCAATTTGTAGTCACTGACATTTCAGATATGCTACATTTTTACTAAGTAGTTTGGATGTCGTGAACTACTTCAGTTAAGTAGAATATAGTTTTCTTAAGGGGAGCTGTAGTGTAGCTTAACTTCTTACAGTGTGAAGTAATTGGTAACTTGGTAAACTATATTTTCAGAGTAGTTTCCCCAACACTGATTATTTATGACAAACAGGTTCTACGAGCCAACCCAGGCACATCACAGCCCATAGCCAGCCACAGAGGAACAGAGCCAGAAGGAGATTACATCACTAACACACAGTAAAAGAGTGACAGGACTTCATCTAGTCAAATCACTAAACACATACTCTTCCATAGAATAGAACCAATAGAGAAATGGAATAGAACCAGGAGAAAAACGGAGGAAATTCACACACAAAAAAGAGAGGAAAAGAGTAACAAAATGTCAGTTTGGTAATCAATATAAATGAGAAACAAACCGTTCAGAAAAATATAAGAAAAGCAAATCAAGAACGCGAGTTGCTTTAAAAAAAATCTCTCATGGCTTCGCAACACTGACTTCTCTCAGACACAAGATGTTCATTGAATGGGCTTCGGAAGCGAATGAAGATAAACCATTTACGTTAAAGAACCATAATGAAACATGAACAGAACAACAAATATCACTACACCCAAAAAAATAACATACAAGAAAAGAGATCCCTGCATAGACTCAAACCTGGATAGGGGACATTTTAACCGTCAGGCCTCCTTTTTTAGGGTCATATCCATTGGTGTTTACTGTAGCAAAACATTTTTCAACGGAAAACAAGTGTTTCTTATTGGACAAGTTTAGGTAGTCGTTCCCTGTTTCAGTCAGTTTTCTTCCGTTTGGTACCTAATGAACACAACTCAGGCCACAGTAACACAACAAACCAGTCTCCCATCAGGTGTCTGGACTACACACACATGCCAAAGTGTGTGTGTGGGGGGGGGGGGGGGGGGCATGGACATAGTGCCGAAGCAGTCTTTTGTACAAACTTGTCATTTCCTGTGTCTCCGCCGGGTCATGTCAACGATGCCACCGTCATCATAGCAACACACAGACCCAGAAAAACCTTTGAAGAAGAGAAGCAACGGATGTCGCTCCAACTGGCTTGGCCTCTCCATCTTTGTTGGGGGTCTGGATTGACTGACAGAGTTATTTTCCAGAGTTATTTTCCGTTTGATTGTAACTAGTCGGAAGGGAAGTCAAGAGGTTGAGGAAGTACAATGGGTCATTCCTTCTCTCTCTCTCTCTGTGTGTGTTTAACTTGCCGCCGTACATCCTCTCCAGTCTCCATGTCATCTTGGTAGTGTTTTTTTCCTTGCATATGTCTTTACCTGTGTGTGTCTTAGAGAGAGTGTGTGTGTCTTAGAGAGAGTGTGTGTGTGTGTGTCTTAGAGAGTGTGTGTGTTACTTGCCACCATACATCCTTTCGATGTCATCCTGGTAATGTGATTTGAGCTCCTTGCGTTTGAGCTTGAATGCGTCTGTAACCAGGCCAGTCTCTGGGGTCCAGGGCTCTGCACTAAGACGGATCTTCTTAGGGATCTCAAAGCGCTCAAGTTTGGCTGTGGGAAACAACACTGCACTTTAGAGACATCATGGCCATGAAGATGGGTGAGGGTTAGGAGGAGAAACAGTACTCTTGATACAACCAGAAACTCCTTTCCTCCCTCCATTTCCTCTTCCCTCCCCAGTCTTCCCTAACTAATGCTTACTTCCCTCCCTCCATCCCTTCCCACCCCACCATCCTACCTGACAGGGCGGCCTCGGTGATGATGCGGAGGACGTCTCTTTCCATGTCAGGGTTGTTACAGATCTCCTCCCAGCTGCCCCGTAACCCTCTCTGCTCCGCCAGCACTGTCAGCTGCTTTTGATTGGGCACCACAAAGCCAATCACATATGACTGGTCACTAAGAGAGGAGAGAAGTAGCATTCGTTTTAGTAAGCCAATACAGTAGATCTGTATTTCCTTTTTATATTATTAGAATAATAAGAATACTATGAGTTAATAAAGGTTGAGATTGAAAGAGGAGTCAGAATAGGATAGAGCAGTGGTTCCCAACCTAGGGGTCACCAAAGTGTCCTGGGGGAATAGCAGGGCCTCATTGATTTGAGGGAGGGGCTTCACTTTGAATGGGAATTACAATATTACAACATATTTGGTAGGGAAACATCAAATATGGGCAAGACTTGATTTCGCAGATTATTACAATGTAATAGCATACCCAACAATGGATATGTTAAACTACATAGAATTACAGGAACCTGGTGGTGCATTTAACACATCTCATTGAAATAGGGGTCCATGGGGTGGAAAGGTTGGGAACCCCCAGGATATAGGATGGAGAGAGAGAACATGGATGGCACAGACAGGAGATGGAGACATGGTGACAGAAATAGAGATGGAAAGAGTTGACAGAGACAGATAATAAGGGAACAGCAGACAAGTCTGACAACACAGCAGACAAGTCTGACAACACAGCAGACAAGTCTGACAACACAGCAGACAAGTCTGACAACACAGCAGACAAGTCTGACAACACAGCAGACAAGTCTGACAACACAGCAGACAAGTCTGACAACACAGCAGACAAGTCTGACAACACAGCAGACAAGTCTGACAACACAGCAGACAAGTCTGACAACACAGCAGACAAGTCTGACAACACAGCAGACTGGCAAACACAGTAAATTTGGAAATCACGTAACTAAACAAAAATAAACTATACTATGGAACTAAGATAAATTATATAAAGGATGATAGTATAAAGCTCTGGAGTACTTTAAATTAGGCAAAAAATCAAACTCAGCTCCATCCTTTATTGAGGCAGATGGCTTGTTCATAACACCCTTTGATATTGCTAACCACATTAACGTTTTTGTTGACAAGATTAGCAAACTTAATTTGACATGCAAACAACAAATGCTGAGCCTTCATGTTCATGGATAATGGACCCAATAATGAAAGACAAGCACTGTAGTTTTGAGTTCCAAAAAGTGGGTGTGGAAGAGGTGAAACAATAGTTGCTATCTATAAATAAGGACAAACCACCTGGTACCGACAACCTGGGTGGTAAACTGCTGAGGTTGGTAGCGGAATACATTGTGACTCCTGTTTGCCACATCTTCAATTAAAGACTACAAAACAGAGTGTGCGCCCAGACAAGGAAGGAGGCAAAGGTCACCGCTACTCAAGAATAGCAGAGCTCCCTTTAATGGTTCAAACAGCCTGTTACAAGTGCTTAGTAAACTTTTGGAAAAATGTGTGTTTGATCAAATAGAATGTTATTTCACAGAAAACAAATTAACAACAGACTTTCAGCATGCTCATAGGAAGGGCACTCAACAAGGTCGGCACTGACACAAATGACTGATGATTGGCTGAAAGAAATTAATAGTAAGAAGATTGTGGGAGCTGTTTTGTTAGACTTCAGTGCAGCTTTTGATGTCATTGATCATAACCTATTGCTGAAATAACATAGGTGTTATGGATTTGCATCTTCTGCCTTATTATGGATTGAGTTACTTATCTAATAGAACAGAGGGTTTTCATTAATGTAAGCCTCACTCATGCAAATTCAGTTGACTGTGGTGTGCCGCAGGGCAGCCAGCTAGGGTTATTATTGATTTCTGTTTTTACAAATGACATTCCACTGACTTTGAATAAAGCCTGTGTGTCTGTACGCAGATGTCTCAACAGTATACGCGTCGGCAGCAGTAGTAAAATAAATAACTGAGGCACTTAACATAGAGCTCCAGTCAGTTTTAGAAAGGGTAACTAGCAATAGGCTGGTGCTAAATATCTCAAAAACTAAAAGCTAGCTAACAATAAAGCCACTAAAAGAAATAGATAAAAGAACACCTTACTGCACAAAGGGGACTGTGAAGAGACAGCTATTTTATATATATTTTATTGTCACTATGTATTAGACCTAGATAGTGTGTCACTTTTCCCAGATTTTGTTACATTACAGCCTTAATCTAAAATTGATTAAATACATTTTATTCCTGTTTCCATAGATCATCCTTGATGTTTCTACAACTTGATTAGAGTTCACCTGTGGTAAATTCAATTGATTGGACATGGTTTGGAAAGGTACACATCTGTCTATATAAGGTCCCACAGTTGACAGCGCATGTCAGAGCAAAAAACCAAGCCATGAAGTTGAAGGAATTGTCCATAGAGCTCTGAGACAGGATTGTGTCGAGGCACAGATCAGGGGATGGGTACCTACAGTCCCCAAGAACGGTGGCCTCCATCATTCTTAAATGGAAGAAGTTTGGAACCACCAAGACTCTTCCTAGAGCTGGCCGCCCGGCCAAACTGAGCAATCTGGGGAGAAGGGCCTTGGTCAGGGAGGTGACCAAGGACCCGATGGTCACTCTGACAGAGCTCCAGAGTTCCTCTGTGGAGATGGGAGAACCTTCCAGAAGGACAACCATCTCTACAGCACTCTACCAATCAGGCCTTAATGTTAGAGTGGCCCGACGGAAGCCACTCCTCAGTAAAAAGCACATGACAGCCTACTTGGAGTTTGCCAAAAGGCACCTAAAGGACTCTCAGACCATGAGAAACAAGATTCTCTGGTCTGATGAAACCAAGATTGAACTCTTTGACCTGAATGCCAAGCGTCACGTCTGGAGGAAACCTGGCACCATCCCTACGGTGAAATTTTAAAAAAGCATGGTGGTGGCAGCATCATGCGGTGGGGATGTTTTTCAGCAGAAGGTGTTCACACCTATCTGTTTGGAAATAAATGCACTTTATGTATCTAGTCCCCCCATTTGAAGGATTCAAGTATTTGGACAAATTCACTTATAGTTTATTAAAGTAGTCAAAAGTTTAGTATTTCGTTCCAAATTCCTAGCACGCAACACATTTATGGGATGCATTTGCAGTTTGTTTTGTTTGCGTTTCAGATTATGTCATGCCCAATGCTAAATAATGTAGCGTCATTTGGGAGCCACTTTTTATTCACAATTCAGTTGTGATTATCCATAATCATGGTAGCATCCACACTACTGTAGAAGTGTTCAGAAACATTCTATTCTTATTTACAATAAAAGTGTCTCCAAAATGGCTCAATACATTATTTACCATTTATTTCTATTGGGCACAAAATAATCCAAAACACAACCCAAACAAACTGAAAATGCATCCAACAAGTTTGCAGTCACAAGCTTGATTTAGTTATTGCCTGCAATGACTGGAAACAAATAGTCAACTTTTGACTACTTATAAGTGAATTTGTCTTAACACCTTCAAATGGGGGGACTAGATACATAGTGCTTTCATTTCTAAACAGTAAAACAGATATTTATGAAAATACCCTCAAATATAAGGTGACATTCTGTACTGTCGCCTCATATGAGACATTTGATCTCAAATCCAAAATGCCATATAAATAGGTAGGGGAGTGAATATATAGAGAGTCTAGTCACACGGGTGGAATATACAGTAATATGTGCATTGTTACCTGTTTGCGTAAGCACAGATGTTGTCTACGAAAGGGCAGTTCTTCAGCATGGCCTCCACCTTCCCCAGAGACACATACTCCCCAGCCTGGAGCTTAACCAGGTCCTTCTTACGGTCTACACAAGAGGAACACACTGTTAGACACACACACACACACACCACAATCCCCCTTCCACTACTGATGAGATAACATGTTCTGCGCCTAAGCTAGGGGTCTCTAGTCTAGAATGTTCTCTTGGTCGCCTGGTTCGTCACCGATGATCTTGAGGCAGCCGTCAGGGTGGAGCTCCCCGATGTCTCCCGTACAGAACCAGCGCTGGCCGTTGCTGTCCACGAAGAAGTCCTCGCGGTTCTTCACCTCGTTCTTGTAGTAACCCATGGTCACATTGGGCCCGCCGATCACAATTTCACCTCTTGGGTTGGGCTTGTCTGTGCTGTAGTAACCGCCTGGGGAAGAGAAAGAGATGTGGACTATCTTCAGCACCACCCCTTCCAATACAAGTTTCATTCACCCAAGCCCCCAACCCCACTAACCTCCACCCTCCCGGCCCAACCCAACGACATCCACCCTCCAGTCTCACCTGTCCTCTTCCCAGCCCTCCCCTACTATTACCCATTCTACAGTCCCAACGCCATGTACTCACCCTCTTCCCAGTTCTTGAGGGTGATCTCAGAGCAGACCAGAGGAGCTCCGACCCGGCCTGTGCTGTAGTCCCACACTGACACAGAGAGTGAAAAAATAAGTGTGAGAACATAGCATAGCACACTAGTGTGTACAATCACTTGGCTTTCTCTCTATCACGCCCCATCCCGCTCTCCCAGGCAGCGGGAGTCTACATACTACCCTCTCCTTCATCCTCCCTCTACCCTCCCTCTTACTCTCGCTGATGGTGCCAGCTCCGCAGGTCTCGGTGAGGCCGTAGCCCTGGCCCACGGGACAGCAGAGGCAGATGTTCATGAAGCGCTGGGTGGCGGCAGAAAGGGGCGCTCCGCCCGACAACAGCACCCGCATGTGACCTCCTAACAAGGAGCGCACCTTCCTAAACACCAGACTGGAGAGAGCGGTGGGGGGAGAGAGAAAAAAAGAAGACAGAAAAGAGGATATGACAGTGAGTCAGAGGATACAGAGCCTTCAGAAAGTATTCACACCCCTGACTTTTTCCCACATTTTGTTGTTACAGCCTGAATTAAACATTAATTCCATTGAGATTTTTTTTGTCACTGGCCTACACACAATACCCCATAATGTCAAAGTGGAATTATGTTCTTTGAATGTTTTACAAATTCATAAAAAATGAAACGCTGAATTTTCTTGAGTCGATAAGTATTCAACCCCTTTGTTATGACGAGCCTAAATAAGTTCAGGAGTAAAAATGTGCTTAAGTCACATAATAAATTGCATGAACTCTGTGTGCAATAAGTGTTTAACATGATTTTTGAATGACTACCTCATCTCTGTACCCAACACATACAGATAGTAGTAAGGTTCTTTAGTCAAGCAGTGAATTTCAAACACAGATTCTACCACAAAGGCCAGGGAGGTTTTCCAATGCCTCGCAAAGAAAGGCACCTATTGGTAGATGGGTAAAAAAAAAAAAAAAGCAGACATTGAATATCCCTTTGAGCATAATTAAGTTATTAATTACACTTTGGATGGTGAATCAATACACCCAGTCACTACAAAGATACAAGCGTCCTTCCTAACTCAGTTGCCGGAGAGGAAGGAAACCGCTGAAGGATTTCACCATGAGGCCAATGGTAACTTTAAAACAGTTACCGAGTTTGATGGATGTGATAGGACAAAACTGAGGATGGATCAACAACATTGTAGTTACTCCACAATACTAACCTAATTGACAGAGTGACAAGAAGGAAGCCTGTCCAGAATACAAATGTTCCTGAGTGGCCGAGTTACAGTTTTGACTTAAATCTACTTGAAAATCTATGGCAAGACCTAAAAATGGTTGTTTAGCAATGACCAACAACCAATTTCACAGAGTTTGAAGAATTTTGAAAATAATAATGGGCAAATGTAAAATAAGGGTTAAATAAAAAAATTATTTAAAAAAACAATGTGTGGAAAGACACACCCAGAAAGACAGCTGTAATTGCTGCCAAAGGTGCTTCTACAAAGTATTAACTGAAAGGTGTGAATACTTACGTAATTTAGATATTTCTGTATTTGCAACAAATTCTAAAAACATGTTTTCACTTTGTCATTATGGGGTATTGTGTGTAGATGGTTCAGAAAACATTTTCTTAATCCATTTTGAATTCAGGCTGTAACAAAATGTGGAATAAGTCAATGGGTGTGAATACTTTCTGATGGCTCTGTAACTATAACACCAAGGCAAACAACAAGTCATTCACCACACAGTCAAAATCTGTGTGAACCTTATGTTTCTTTTTAATGCAAGAACCCCCCACAGCAACGCCCCAAGCTATATCGAGAGTATTGGTTTGTTTGTTGCGCGCACCACTGAGCAAGTGAAAGGGGAAAAAGTGAAATTATAGTCTATCAATCATTACTCATTGTGTGTGCGTGCACATGCATTTGTTTGCTGTGCAACAGGTGTGTGTGTTACCTGTCACAGAGCGGGGTCCTGTAGCCCTTGGTCATCTGTTCCATCTTATAGTTGTAGGCCAACACAAACAGGGTTCTCTGCACACTGCTCATCTCCTCCACCTTGGTCATCACATTCTTATAGATGCGATCCATGATTTCCTATAGGAGGGACAGAGAAGGAAAGAGGAAAAATACCACTTCAATTAAAGGGGCCATGCCAAAACGTTCTGTGTATCTTACTCAGGTCATAGAACTGGTGCTTAATTTAACTGAATATTAACCGTTTATACACACTGCTCAAAAAAATAAAGGGAACACTTAAACAACACAATGTAACTCCAAGTCAATCACACTTCTGTGAAATCAAACTGTCCACTTAGGAAGCAACACTGATTGACAATAAATTTCACATGCTGTTGTGCAAATGGAATAGACAACAGGTGGAAATTATAGGCAATTAGCAAGACACCCCCAATAAAGGAGTGGTTCTGCAGGTGGGGACCACAGACCACTTCTCAGTTCCTATGCTTCCTGGCTGATGTTTTGGTCACTTTTGAATGCTGGCGGTGCTTTCACTCTAGTGGTAGCATGAGACTGAGTCTACAACCCACACAAGTGGCTCAGGTAGTGCAGCTCATCCAGGATGGCACATCAATGCGAGCTGTGGCAAGAAGGTTTGTTGTGTCTGTCAGCGTAGTGTCCAGAGCATGGAGGCGCTACCAGGAGACAGGCCAGTACATCAGGAGACGTGGAGGAGGCCGTAGGATGGCAACAACCCAGCAGCAGGACCGCTACCTCCGCCTTTGTGCAAGGAGGAGCAGGAGAAGCACTGCCAGAGCCCTGCAAAATGACCTCCAGCAGGCCACAAATGTGCATGTGTCTGCTCAAACGGTCAGAAACAGACTCCATGAGGGTGGTATGAGGGCCCGACGTCCACAGGTGGGGGTTGTGCTTACAGCCCAACACCGTGCAGGACGTTTGGCATTTGCCAGAGAACACCAAGATTGGCAAATCCGCCACTGGCGCCCTGTGCTCTTCACAGATGAAAGCAGGTTCACACTGAGCACGTGACAGACGTGACAGAGTCTGCAGACGCCGTGGAGAACGTTCTGCTGCCTGCAACATCCTCCAGCATGACCGGTTTGGTGGTGGGTCAGTCATGGTGTGGGGTGGCATTTCTTTGGGGGGCCGCACAGCCCTCCATGTGCTCGCCAGAGGTAGCCTGACTGCCATTAGTTACCGAGATGAGATCCTCAGACCCCTTGTGAGACCATATGCTGGTGCGGTTGGCCCTGGGTTCCTCCTAATGCAAGACAATGCTAGACCTCATGTGGCTGGAGTGTGTCAGCAGTTCCTGCAAGAGGAAGGCATAGATGCTATGGACTGGCTCACCCGTTCCCCAGACCTGAATCCAATTGAGCACATCTGGGACATCATGTCTCGCTCCATCCACCAACGCCACGTTGCACCACAGACTGTCCAGGAGTTGGTGGATGCTTTAGTCCAGGTCTGGGAGGAGATCCCTCAGGAGACCATCCGCCACCTCATCAGGAGCATGCCCAGGCGTTGTAGGGAGGTCATACAGGCACGTGGAGGCCACACACACTACTGAGCCTCATTTTGACTTGTTTTAAGGACATTACATCAAAGTTGAATCAGCCTGTAGTGTGGTTTTCCACTTTAAATTTTGAGTGTGACTCCAAATCCAGACCTCCATGGGTTGATAAATTGGATTTCCATTGATTATTTTTGTGTGATTTTGTTGTCAGCACATTCAACTATGTAAAGAAAAAAGTATTTAATAAGATTATTTCTTTCATTCAGATCTAGGATGTGTTGTTTAAGTGTTCCCTTTATTTTTTTGAACAGTATATTTTATGGTAGCTTTGGAGACAAGGACATGTAAAAGAGGTCTGATTTGGTGCTTACCGGTACAGCAGCCATGAGTGTAGGCTTCAGAACACTGGTGTCTCCTTTACTGCCCTTCTTAATCTTTGTCGACTGGGATGGAGAGAGAAGAGACAGAGGAAAGAGAGAGTGGATCAGTGAGAGGACAGAGAACAGGAGGAGAGCTTAGAAGAGATCTGGTGGTGGTGCTTGGCATGCGTGTGTGTGTGTGTACCTGGTCTGCTAGCGTCTGTGGGGAGGAGTATCCGATGCGGCAGCCGTGAGAGATACACACCATCTCTGCACTGAGCTCCAGAACATGAGCCAGCGGTAGGTACCCAATGTAGGTGTCTGTCTCACTGCACGAATGGAAACAAAACCATTTTATCCAACAGCCAAACATACAGACACACAACATACTACAGAGGGAAGGAGACGCTGAGGAGGTGAGAGACGAGAGGAGAAAGAGAGAGAGGTTGACATACTATAGGGGAAAAGGTGGCAGAGAGAAAGAGAGAATAATGAAAAGAGAAAAAGAGAGACAGTGATCAGGGCACGAGGGGAAAGAGGCATTGAGAGAGAAAGAAAAAGGAGAGAGAATCTAGAAGACTCCCTCGTGCTCTGTACGTACTCCAGGTCTGGGATGCGCTCTGCCATGCCCGTGATGCCCGCGATGATGTTGCTATGGGAGATCATCACACCCTTGGGAATGCCGGTGGAGCCACTGGTGTACATGATGACAGCGATGTCAGAGGGCAGGGGCTGCCGGCGTGCCACCGCCACTACACAGCCACAGAGAGGGAAGCAGCAGGTTAGAAGTCACACAGACCAAGACCTTCGGGTCAGAACATTGCACAATGCGGGAGCATCAGAGTACGGATATCTTTCTGTCAAGAGGGCACACACATAGCACAGGGCACAATCTGATAGGCTGTGACAGAGAGGGTACATATCGCCATATGGGTAGAGTCACTAAGAACACAGGGCAGAAGTACTGTACCGTGTCAGGCATCACATAGACCCCAACATACAACCTACCCACCCACACTTTCCCTCCTTACTGTTGTCAGGTCTACCGCCCAGCTCCTGCACGGCGACCAAGTTGTGGACCATGATGCCGCGGGGGAAGCCAGGCCAGCTGGTTGGCTTACTGTCCACCACGATGATGTGCTGCAGCCGAGGAACCTCTAACAGGATGGCCTGGGAGGAGAGGGGAGGAGGAGAGAAGGGGAGCTTAAGTAGCTATTGACTGAGTAAGTCACGCGTGTTTGAGAGCGACTACGTTGCAATTGGACAGACACACACAGCTTTAAGTACCGTTAACACTTCAGGCATTGTAAATACGTGTGACCATAGGAAAGAAAAGAAATGGCTCTATGGATACAAAAAACAAAGAAATGTTAAACTTGTCCAACAATGTTATGAAAATACTGTAACCATCTGTACTGTTCAGAGAACTTCACACACACACACACACACACACTTGCATATGCAGCCTACATTTGAAGCATCTCTTTGAGTATCCTATTCCTTTTCAGTTCTTCCTGTGCATAGCCCAGTCAGGGGACAAGTTATCAGGTTGCTAGGTAGCATATGACTAGCTAGCTAAACAAATTTAAAAAAAAGAGCGGCTCACGAGTAGTTTAAAACGGCCGGCGACACGCACGAATCCGAAGAAAAAACATTGGTCCAGTAACATTTGGCGTAACTTTTACATGATTGTGGCTAGAGGCACACGATCTTCAGCTCTTAAAATGGTCCGTGCGGAAACACGGACGCTTAAAAAGGTTCCACGCGGTGAAGAAATGGAGATGCAATTAACAGCATCCCAAAACATTCAGCCGATAAACATGTCACGCGTTATGAACACTAACTTTAACAGCCCTAGTTCCAATGCATATTCATGGGTGAAACGGATTCATAATGTGGGCATATTTCCAATATAAACATAATGCTGGTGTGTGTACCATCTAGTTTGACATAACAGGACATGGGATAACACCATTTAAAATGTGGGCATATTTCAATATCTGGCTAGAGTTTGTTCTGTCTCATATGGCATTGTAGGAAGTGATCAGGACAAGGTGAGCAGAGCCTACCATGAGACGGCTGTGTAGCAGGTCTTTGCTGGTGATGATGTGGGTGATCTCTGTTTCGTTGAGACCGTGGGCGATGGCCGCTCCGCCCAGAGTAGAGTACAACGTCACCACTGGTAGAAAAACACACTGGGGTTAGAGATTCATCCTACGAAAGAAGGTGTGTGAGTGTGTTTCTGTGCTGTGTGTGTGTGTGTTTCTGTGCGTGTGTTTGTGCTGGGTGTGTGTTTCTGTGCTGTGTGTGTTTCTGTGCTGCTATAGTGTGTGTTACGGTCTGTCACATAACCACTCACATGGGAAGTTGTATATGAAGCAGGCCTGTGCTGCTATCATCCACTCAGCCCTGGTCTCACAGAAGATGGCGATGTTACACTGAGGCCTCTGGCCCAGCGCGGCCAGACCACTGCCAAAACACACTGCTGCCTGGTAGGTCTCCTCGTACGACATCCACTGATACTCCCCTAGGATCACCTTCACAAATAACACATACTAGTAGTGCCCTACTAAACACACACACCGACAGCACTATTATCCCAGAATGAACTATAAACAGAGTCTTACACGACCTCTGCAGCCTTCAAACGTGGTCAGACAGCGCCATCTAATATCTTCCTAGTACTACTGCAACAGTAGTGAGGAGGCTTTCTCATGCACAACATAAAACACAACATATCACACATTACATCCAGAAAGCTATTCAAATCCACTTTTCCCCTCTCTTCCTCACCTTCTTGAAGACCTTCCCGTTGGGTTGGAGCTCGTCCTCCTCGTTCAGCACCTCTCTGGTGCCCAGGCAGTCCCTCTCTGGGAACCTGGTCGCCCCATGCACCATCACCTTGTCCAGGGTGTCCACCCCCAGGTGCAAGGACCACACCAGCTTCTGATGGATACCGCCCACCTGGTTGGTTGCCCGGTAAGGGCCCGCTGGACGCCCACTCACCGACCGCGCCTTGACCCGCCGTGCCCGGTCTAGGTTGGTGCCGGCACCCGAGAGGAAGTACCATGGCAGGAAGGTAATGAAAGAGCAGACCCAGACCACTGAGCGGAAGACTTGCAGCAGCAGCGGGTTCATGTCCTCTTTCAGTTTCATCTTGCAGGTCAGGGTTCAAGGGTCAGGGGGTGGAGTCAGTTGAGGTGGGCGGGGCAGGAAGGGTGAGGGACACACCCAGATACTTCTTTTGGAGACCGGTTGTGTTCCTTGTCATGCACTGGTGGTCCCTTTGGTGGATCTGCTTGATGGACTGACTAACAGACGCTGCTCAGTAGAAGTCACCTGTAGGGAGAGAACAGACAACACACGTCAGAGATGAAGACAGGCGGTGGAGCGGGAGGGATAGACAGATCAAATGTTGTTTTGTTTTTAAATGAGACTCAAACAAAACATTAGTAACGTACCAATACTGGTAGTCATGCTAGGCAAGCAGGTATCAGATAATACCTAATCAACGGTGAACCTACAAAACAACAACCAATCAACAATATGGCGTGCAGACAAAGCTCTACCAAACTGTATTGTTGGGTTCTGTATCTTGCACCATCCTGTGTTTGGGTCTGTATCCTATCTGCACCAGCCAGCTGCAGGGACAGGGTGTAGACTGGCAGGAAAATGTGATAAATCAATGTCTGGGGAGGAGGCACATCCCTATCCTCTCCTCAGCAGCACTATTCCTGTTCACTTCCTCTCTCGCTCTCTCTGGCACAAGTTCACAAAGGCCAGGGGTGGGTGGGTCATTCATTTGGCACCAAATGGAAGAAACAGGGAGGGACTACCTAAACCTGTCCAATAAGAAATACAAATGTTTGTTTTCCGTTGCAAAATGTTTTACTACGATGTGCCCTAACAAATACGACCCGGGGTTGGGTTGGACTTGGTGGGTCTCCGTTACACAAAGCATCACTGTGGTTGAAATAAACTGTATACAAAGGATATTCAGCCACTGCTAGGAAACAAATAAGTGGTCTATTGCAGTGAATAACAAACCAAAACCTTTAGGCCTACCCATGTCCATCCACACCTCTCTAAACCTTATCAGCAAATATTGCCTACTGTACCCTGGGCCTAACATCAGAATGACACTTCTTCAAATATTAACAAGGTGAATATCCCCATTCCCAAATAGGCTACAACATGTCAGTCCAGTCCACTACTTAAAGATTGAATCCGCATTTGGGGAAACCGTTTCTATTTGGTATTAAATAGAATGGCAACCTGTGCTTCCAACTTTCTTTGTAATAATAACAACATTTTCTACTACTAGGCTACTATTACTAGATAAGACTCCAGTGCATGGGGCTATGCTATTGTTTAAGGTTTGTAGAACCTCGTACTTATCTTTACGGTATTACTACCATCACAAATGCTTCATTGAAGCGATAACAGATTATATCCAAGATAACAGATTATATCCATACGGCTGTGATTCAACCATCTGTGGTTGTTTTGATCACATCTTAGCATCTCTTTCTGCAATAGTCGAGCCCTTTGCCTTATCTCAGTGTTCATGCCTCAAAACTAGGATTGGGTTCCATAACACATTGAGAGCATTGCCAATATACTTGAGCTAGATTTCCTCCCAAGAGATTTTGTTCCATAAAAAGTCATTAACCTCAAGGGAGACTATAGGCCTAGTTGTGCATGTAGAGAAGCAGAATAACCCGGTCACACACACTTCCCTTAATAAGTAGGTATTCGTCCACGTTGTGTGGGAAGCTAGGCTGAGGCTAAACTAACCCATGACCTTTCAGAAGAGAACTCTGTCTGTACCCTGGTCAATGATCGTGCATTCTTCACTCTTAAATCAGCAGCCTATGATGTTGATGAACAAACACATCACCAAGTTAGAATACTATAAGAAAGTCAAGCTACTGATGCAAAGTACCACAGCTCTTCGTCAAAGTGCTGTTGATTCATTCACCAGAAATTCAAGGCTTTGTCACCCGAGACCAGATATACAGGTCCAGCCTCTATAGTAGAGAGGCTAGAGGTTAGGGCAATTACATGGTAATGGAGTGACACTGTGACTCAGATTTCTCACAGATTTCTCAATGTATGTCAAGCAAAAACCGATGACTGCAAAGTTCAACAAACACTACAACTCTGCAAATGGACAACTTATAACAATTTCCACAGAAATGTGTACAAAAACACATTTACTTGAAGACCAGTGCAGATGCAAAGTTTGATAACAGAATCACAGCACAAACAGCCATTCTGTTACCAAACCTTGCATCTGCACCGTGTTCAAGTAAATGTGTTTTTTGTTAAATTTTTTGGAAATGTGCAAATCATTGGTTTTTACTTGACATACAGTGCATTTGGAAAGTATTTAGGCCCCTTTACTACTTCCAGATTTTGTTACATCACAGCCTTAATCTAAAATGGGTTAAATGTACTTTTTCCACATAATGACAAAGTAAAAACAGGTTTATAATATAAAAACAGAAACACCTTCATTATATAAGTATTCAGACCCTTTGCTATGAGACTCAAAATTGAGCTCAGGTGCATCCTGTTTCCAATGATCATTCTTGAGATGTTTCTACAATTTTGTTGTGAGTCCACCTGTTGTAAATTATCTTGATTGGACATGATTTGTAAAGGCACATGCCTGTCTATATAAGATCCCACAGTTGACAGTGCTTGTCAGAGTAGTGCTCCGAGACAGGATTGTGTCTAGACACAGATCTGGGGAAGGATGGCCCAAAAAAATATGCAGCACTGAATGTCCCCAAGACCACAGTGGCCTCCATTATTCTTAAATTGAAGAAGTTTGGAACCACCAAGACTCTTCCTAGAGCTGGCCACCCAGCCAAACTGAGCAATCGGGAGAGAAGGGCCTTGGTCAGGGAGATGACCAAGAACAAAATGGTCACTCTGACAGAGCTCCAGAGTTCCTCTGTGGAGATGGGAGAACCTTCCAGAAGAACAACCATCTCTGCAGCACTCCACCAATCAGCCTTTATGGTAGAGCACCCAGACGGAAGCCACCCCTCAGTAAAAGGCACATGACAGCCAGCTTGGAGTTTACCAAAAGCCACCTAAAGACTCTCAGACCATGAGAAACAAGATTCTCTGGTCTGATGAAACCAAGATTGAACTCTTTGGCCTGAATGCCAAGCTTCACATCTGGAGGAAACCTCGCACCATCCCTACGGTGAAGCATGGTGGTGGCAGCATCATGCCGTGGGGATGTTTTTCAGCGGCTCCAGAGTGCTCAGGACCTCAGACTGGGGCGAAGGTTCACTTTCCAACAGGACAACGACCCTAAGCACACAGCCAAGACAATGCAGGAGCGGCTTCAGGACAAGTCTCTAAATGTCCTTGAGTGGCCCAGCCAGAGCCTGGACTTAAACCTGAACGAATATCTCGGGAAAGACCAAAAAATTACTGTGCCACGACACTCCCCATCCAACCTGATTGATCTTGAGAGGATCTGCAGAGAAGAATGAGAGAAACTCGACAAATACAGGTGTGCCAAGCTTGTAGCGTCATACCCAAGAAGACTCGGGGCTGTAATCGCTGCTTCAACAAAGTACTGAGTAAAGGGTCTGAATACTTATGTAAATGTATTACTTCAGATATTTATTTTTAATACATTTCTAAACCTGTTTTTGCTTTTTCATTATGGGGTAGATTGTTTTTTTCCCTCATCAATGTAATCAAACTTTTCTTCAAACTACAAATCTACCATTCCAGTGTTTTTCTTGCCATACTTTATTTACTTTGCCACCATGGCATTTTTTGCCTTTACCTCCCTTATCTCACATCATTTGCTCACATTGTATATAGTCTTATTTTTTTCTACTGCATCATTGATTGTATGTTGTTTTACTCCATGTGTAACTCTGTGTTTTTGTATGTTGTCGAACTGCTTTGATTTATCTTGGCCAGGTCGCAATTGTAAATGAGAACTTGTTCTCAACTTGCCTACCTGGTTAAATAAAGGTGAAATAAAATAAATAAATAAAAAATCAATTTTAGAATAAGGCTGTAACATAAAATGTAGAAAAAGTCAAGAGGTCTGAATACTTTCCGATTACACTGTACATTTTAAAGTGAAGAAAAAAAACGGCATCTCAGTGTCACTATTGCCGTGGAATTGCCCGCTAACAACTGCCTAAGAAGACCAACCAGTCAGGTTTTAGGCTACTCTGTGTCTCCATGTACATGACTCATGACACAGTAATAATGACTGGCAGACCATGTGGCTTAACGGGATGGAAACTGAAATTCAGGCCTAACAACACAGAAATATCTAGTTAGGCCTACTCCTGTAAATGTAGACAAATTAGTCCTTGTTTTTCATTATGGTTAGGGAAAGCCTAGGTCAAGTCTGGTTCTGCTCTCAAAAACAGTACTCTCAATCCCCCAGAAGGCATGCTCTGCTGTGTAAACTACCTTCACTCGACCAGAATGTAAAGACAACATTCCCAGAGTCTTTGAGAGAGAGAGAGAGAGAGAGATAGTGTCTTGTTAATTAAAACCAAAAAAAAGGTCAGATAATCTGGAGCAATCCACCACTGTCCACCACTGTCATCATAAACACAGTTAGCACAACAGTTAACAATATGTGAAATATGGCTCATGTGGTGCCATAGCATTAGTTGCTGGCATACTGGCATCGGTTAATCAAATCAAAGGTGCCTGACCATCCTAAATCCTGAACTGGGTCACACTGTCAGACCATAGCCATGTTATGCTACCGGTATGTTAGCTAGATAGATAAAACACAACAAAACATATAGCCTACGTTAGTTAGCTAACAAACAACCCTAATAAAATGCAATCAAACGTGACATAAATGGGTAGATCAATACACTCAAAATGCTATGAAGAAGCCCTTTTGTCACAACCACCTTCTATGCTAACTAGCTACATAGCAGTTTACTTTAACGCTGCCAGACAAGTGGAGGGACGCAAGACATCGCCTATCAAATGCTATCGACGTTAGCATCACCATCATCAACCCGGCATTACAGGTGTGCTGTGGACTAGAAAGACACACGGCTAGCTAACTAATACCAAATAAAAACGTTTCGACCAAAGCCATCTGGCATTAGTCTCATTTCAATTACAAAGAATAACATTTGATTATCTGTCGAGAGATGGGTAGCAAGCTACGAAACAGCATTACTAGCCAGCTAACATTAGCTAGCTAACGTTGCAGCACATCTGCAAGAATCGAGAGCACAGACAATGCAATCTCACCTCTTCCTCGCCCGCTACTCTCGCGGCTCTTGGAATAATTTCGTCAATACACCAAAATCATTTGCTGGCTTTTGTCATCATGTCACGCCCAAACATCAAAGCTATGGTGCCAATCTATACATCAAACTAAGATTGTAGTGGAAATCTGCGGGCATCTATGGCCCTCGTTATCAGCCCGGAAGTGATGGGGAAAAAGTTGTCAAGACACCGAGGCAGTTCTCCTGTCTGCGATTGGACCGCTGTTAGTGGCGCGTGCTTGAGGCAGCAGTGATGTCAACGGGGTTACTGGCGTTCAGAGAGGAGGCCCTGCCGAATGTGCCGATAGTGATGATGATGATGATGATGATGATGAACCACTTCACGAGGGTCAGCACGCCAGAGCAAGGTCAGTGCAATGATCGGATGATCTATAAATGCCAATTTATGCTTGATCTGAAAATGTGGGCCAGAGGCTCCATATGGAGGGTGTGACATAATTGTGGAGCCTCCAGAGGCTTGCAGAGGCCAAAATCGAGCTCCATACCACATTGCCATGAGTCACAAATCTTGCAACAATGTGGAGGGCTCCATATAGATCCACATTGACATGATTGGTTGAAGGTACATGTAGCTCAGAGGAGGCTGGTGGGAGGAGCTACAGGAGGACAGGCTCATTGTAATGGCTGGAATGGAATAAATGGAACAGAATCAAACACATCATACATATGGAAACCACATGTTTGACGCATTTATTCCATTCCAGCCATTACAATGGGCCTGTCCTCCTATAGCTCCTCCCATCAGCCTCCACTGATGTAGCTTCTCTTCTGTCATTACTTGTTGCCCTAGAAGACAAAAAAAAATGTGCTTACTAGAACCATGTAATAAATTGATAGAATGAATGCATCAATAATAAGCCTAATCGTGACATTGTTAAAGTTTTCTGCTCCCTGAGCGAGGATGGGTATGGACCGGGAAGAAAATGCCTAAAATAGCCTAACTCTAAAACAGTGGAAAGATTTCCCCTGCAAAATGTCCAAATGATATCAGTTTGACCGGTTTCAAGGAAATGAAAAATTGTGAAAATGATCCAACATTAATATGATAAGATTTCAGTATGTCTGCTTGTATGTCACTGACAAAGACATCACTTTTTCATGCTCCCTAACTTTGCGTTCTCTCAAGATGCTGAAAGAAAGAAATCACATTTCTCCACTCCTATACATGTGAGAGTTATATGCCTAAAGTCAGTGTCCATATTTCAGTTACTACAGTAGGCTAAAACCTCAGTGCATCCCTACTTCCGCCTTCTCTGCTAGTCAGTAACTCATCATCATGAAGGACGATTGAATAATTGAAGGAAGATTGAATCTGGGCAGCAACCAGCTGAGGCTGATGATTGAAGGATGTTCCATGAGCCCCTTGGACATTAGCCTATACTATAGCCTGGCAACCGGTAGCCTAATAGCCTATTCATGTAGTAATGGCAGACGTTTTATGGGCTCCTGACCAATTGTGCTATTTTGTGTATTTTTTTTGCACTCATCTTAACTTTTTTTTGTACATAATGTTTCCGCCATTGTTTCCTATGACCGAAAAGAGCTTCTGGACAGCAGAACAACTATCCCTACCCTCAATTTGGACGAGGACTTCAACTTCAATGAGTCGGAGGTGACAGACATATTGATAGAAAATGCTCACCCAGAGGCAGCACTCCTAATGGCTGGTGACTTTAAAACAGGAAAAGTGAAATACATTTGACCTAATTTCTACTTGCATGTCACCTGTGCAACTAGAGGTGAAAAAAACTCTAGATCACCTTTAGTCCACACACAGAGATGCCTAAAAAGTTCTGCCTCGCCCTCCATTTGGCAAATCTGACCATATTCCTGCTTACAAGCAAAAACTTAAACAGGAAGTACCAGTGACGTGCTCAATATGGAAGTGGTCCGGTGAAGCAGATGCTAAGCTACAGGATTGTTTCGCTAGCACAGACTGGAATATGTTTCCTGGGATTCTTGTTGATACAATTTGTTACTTGATGGATGAACTTTCAAGGAGTTGCAAAGTCCTTTGTTTATGGTCGAGTACATCCTGACAAAGATGGAGGGTTTTTGTTTCTTCTCCTGGGGTTGAGAGGTGGATGGAATAATTCCCTGCTTTCGGCACTAGAGACAGAAGAGAGACAGAAGAGAAAATGATCAGGTATTTCAGCTGCTACTAGGGTGTCATGGCAACTATAGAACTGCGATAACATTATAGATTAGCTGACAGACTTACTTATGCAATGCTCCTCCACATGGGGAACCTTAATCTTGTCCTGTGCTTCCGCTGGACTTGTTAATTTGTGTTGTCCGTTTGACGCAAAAGAAAGAAAATGTTAATTAATCACAAAGGACATTCTTAAAACCCCATAACGTTTACAACAGCAATTCAAAGTGTTGTTCATTGAAAACTAGACAAGTATGAAGTTTGATATGTTTGTTACATGTTCATACTGTGTAGCAAGATAACAAATAGGCCTACCTTTATTAATACCTAATACTTACAACAATACTTCATAATGAAACTTAAACCAGGAACATGTCTGGTGTAGGCCTATCTTGAGGTTGATTCTGAACTTGGTGATCTTTGATAGGAATCTGAACCTCCCTTTGCCTCACAGCCTGAGAAGAACTGGAATCACTCCGGGCCTCCTCAAATCCAGTGGCTAAGACAGATGCCTCTCTGTTATGGATGTTGTCGGCCACTTTAACTGGTCAAATTTCAGCTGGGAGAGTCACTTTTCCACGATGTTCCGCCTCCATTGTGGCACTAGCGGCACCAGATACGTTGTCCATTACTAGGTGACAGATTGCCCTTGTGAACATTTTCTTAGTATCATCGTGAATCTGCGAGGAACTGCCAGACACCAGAGAGCTACTACCGTCTAGGACAGTCACTGGAGAAGTAGTGGAACTTGAGCTTCGGTGGCTTGATGTTCTGGATGGAACATCAAAGAAAGCAGCAGTCGCTTCACTGACTCCTCAGTGAACATTAGATGAGTTTGGAGGAGAAGGGCTTCCCCGCTTGGTTTTCTCTCCTTGTGCAGTTAAACAGTCGACTGCCACCGATTTGATAAGTCAGATGCTATTCTGCCCCCGAATGAGGCTCTCAAGTTGATTCACAATGTCATGACACAATACGTGAATCTTCTCCTTTGAGATAAGTTCTTCCAGCCTTGTTAGATCAGAGTCTGGAGAAGGAATCTGCTGCTGCACTTCAGGATTGTCAATGATAATGCTCACCACGTCATTCATGGTTTTTCTTGGGCCACTCAATACATGTGCTTCTAACGATTGTCCAGGAAAGTTATTGTCCAGCAACTCAGTTGATATTGGAGTTCCTGGGAGTATGGGAGTATTGTAACATTTCTGTAACCTTGAGGCCTTTGACACTGTATGTAAACGAGATTAACGCCTTTGAGGCTCTTGCAAATCTCCCTCTTTATTGTCCTCATTGCAAACTAGCTCCACACTCACCAGCACTGTTCCAACAATGTCATGGAGTCGCACCAGCTCCACTGAGTTCATCAATTCCTCCGATCTGGTCATGTCCTCTTGGATGGTATCCAAGATTTGCATGATGCTTTTCTTGGCTTGTGCCATCGATGCAACAGTGGTTTTCATATCCAATTGCTGATGCCGACTGAAAAACTCTCAAGTTTTTCCGCAGGTGCTGATAAATAGTCTGTGCTGTGGACTAAAGTTTTAAGTCAGAAATGGCAGCACCACATTGGAAGCTCTTGTTTGACATCTCAGAAGAACCTCTTGATATTGAGTCTTCTGACTTCAGGTCAAGACTAGAGAGTTTCCCGTAATGCCAAAATACGTACTTTGTGTGCGACGTCACGAAACACATCCATTGTTCCTTGCTCTTTTCTGGCATTCGCCGGAGTCAACCATGACAGCCGTGATCTCTCCTGACAATGGTGTAAGGGAAGCCTCAATGTCCCTGTCCTTCTTAGATGGAGTGGTCTTTGCTTGAGGCACAGCCTTTCCAGTGACTAAATCATTGCAGCTTGGCAGAGATAACAGATATCATTTTTTCAGCGGCTTGCATGGCTCATCTGACTCACAACTTCTCTGACAACAGATCTGGCAAATCCAGGTAAGCCAGAAGAGCTAGATTGATCACCCAGTGCCTGAAGAATTTTATCCTCGTTGATCCCAAACGGGGCATTAAGAGGATCTGTCAGGGGAGCCTCTCCTCCATGTACCCTCTGCAAGGAAGTCAGACAAACACCAAAATGTATCGATCTTGTATAATGTTTACATATTGATGTCTACAAATTGTTACTTTGAATTAACCAATATTTAATTATCTAATCATGTAACATTTACTTCTCTAAAGTGTTTATATGTGGTGTCTTATTTTATTATACAGTGGATTCAGAAAGTATTCAGAGACCTTTACTTTTTCAAAACGTTATGTTACAGCCTTATTCTAAAATGGATTAAATACAACAAAAACTCCTCATTAATCTATACACAATACCCTATAATGACAAAGCGAAAACAGGTTTAGAATGTTTGCCAAATGTATAAAAAAAAAAATATATATATAAATACCTTATTTACATAAGTATTCAGACTATTTGCTATGATACTCGAAATTGAGCTCAGGTGCATCCTTTTTCCATTGATCATCCTTGAGATGTTTCTACAACTTGATTGGAGTCCACCTGTGGTAAATTCAATTGATTGGACATGATTTGGAAAGGCACACACCTGTATATGAATCTGCAATAAATGATAACCTGGGTACTGGGAACAGAGCATGTGAGCGGAGTTGAGCGGTTGGATATCCTGCACATCCTTGTTGCGCACCGCTCAGGCGCTCCATGTCCTTATACAGCATATGAAGACTCTAAATAGGTCAGGTGCCAGACAGGGAGCCTAAGGAACGAAAATGAATTATTTAGGCTATAGCCTAAGCCTACAAAGAAATACATTGTGAAGCATTTGCGAGTGCGACACAATAGGCTGTTTGGGAACTAAAGCCCTCAGCATTTAAACAACATTTAGTTATATTAAATCATTATAGTCTATAAATTGCGCATATAGACAGTGACCTACTTAGAATTAAATACATATTAAACGAAAAATGACTTATTAGTGCCTTTGAATTTATTTTTAGAATTCATTTTTAGAATCACGAGGATGGCCAGTCTGTGGCTTCAGGCTCATGCGATGGTGCCACTTGCCAGGCTGGGCAGACAGGCAGAGTTGGTTTTTTGGGTTTGTCTATAGATAGGCCTAAAGGTTTTTAGCAAAATAACACAATCAAAACGGAATGCCCATTGAACGTGGGAATATGCAGGCCTATTGGGCCAAAATCAATTACCCTATTGCAGGGTTCCCCAACTGGCAGTCCGCGGGCTCAGGTATATTATTTGGCCCCCAACCCCCCAAATGAATTATGAATATATATATATATATATTTTTTTTAAATAATATTTAAAAAATAATAATCTCGGACCCGAGATGCAAAAACTCCCAAATGAAAAGAAGGAAGTTACCCTACCTAAATAATGCAAAAGTTACATTTTCAATTCATTCATAAGGAGAGAGTATGCAGGAGACAGTCAACTAATAAAGTAGGCAGCGGCCCATTTTGTGGTGCTGAAACGTAAAGATGCAACCACAGCGCAATCAATCGGAGGTGAACAGCGAGCTCCTGGTGCTGAAAATATAGCTAACTTGTTATGTAAGTGTTGCATAGCAACAGACAGAGAAAACCTACACCAGTCGAGTAACTAATTTCAACAATAATCTATATTTTTTTTATTAGACTATAAACAACAAGAGGGCGTATTTCTTCGGAGCCTAGGTCTATATAAAATAATGTAACTGACGGAGGTCGTCTATGAGGCCTAATAGCATCTTTCACAATAAAAGATTTGGCATGGGTCCCCAGATCCTCAAAAGGTTCTACAGCTGCACCATCGAGAGCATCCTGACCGGTTTCATCACCGCCTGTTATGGCAACTGTGCGGCATCCGACCATAAAGCGCTACAGAGGGTAATGCGTACAGCCCAGTACATCAGTGGGACCGAGCTTCCTGCCATCCACGACCTGGACTAATTTGAATGAGAGAGTAGAGTGCGTCTTTGGATTGATCAGACTGAGTTTTTTTCTTTTGTCTACTCTGCCAATGTTAAAGCATCGTAATAGAAAATATTGAATGTTACTCCAGTCACCCAAGTCATAGACTGTTCTCTCTGCTTCCACACGGCAAGCGCCATGTCTAGGTCCAAAAGGCTCCTTAACAACTTCTACCCCTAAGCCATAAGACTGCTGAACAGTTAATGAAATGGTCACTTAATCTACCTACATGTACAAATTACCTCGACTAACCTGTACCTCCGTTCATTGACTCTGTACCGGTACCCACTGTATATAGCCTCCTTATTGTAATTTTATTGTGTTACTTTTATTAGTTTTTTTACATTAGTTTATTTAGTAAATATTTTCTTACAACTCTATTTCTTGAACTGCATTGTTGGTTAAGGGCTTGTAAGTAAGCATTTCACGATAAGGTCTACAGTGTTGTATTTGGTGCATGTCGCAAATACAATTTGATTTGATTTCTTATGGAAATATGGGTCACAGGGCAAAATACAATTTTCAACTATGATTTGGATTAGGTCCAACAAATAAAAATACATTAAAACAATGTATTTATTTAAAACATTGACCCATTCTATCAACAGTCAAGACAGATGTATTGCACCATGTGGTTTAGTTTGCGCTCATTTGCAGCATAGGCCTGCAATCATTTCTTGATCTAACGGTTGGATTCCAACCATTATAAACTGGAAATCATTTATTCATAAACAAACGTTTACTCTATAGCAGTAACGTTGCACAACATTGACAGCCAATTAAGAAAATAGACACGGGAATAAAAATTGATAGGCTGGCTATTAGTTTAAAAGTATAACATTTATAGGATCAGTCCAAGATCCAACCAGGCATTATAAACTGTAAATCATCTACAGTGGGGTCTGAAATGATTGACACCCTTGATAAAGATCAGCAAAAATGACTGTATAAAAGAAATAATTCAAATACTCAGCTATAATGTATGCTAAAGAAAATTGGGAAATGATATTATTTTATACTAATAAAGGTTCTCAGTGAAAGTCATTTTGTTTAAAAAGGTAGGGGTCAAAATGATTGACAGCCCTGTTTTCAATACATTCCAATACCTCACCTTGTGAGGATAACGGCACTGAGCCTTTTCATAAGATGGTGTATGAGTTGGAGAACACATCCTCTATAACGAACCCCATGTACATCGTTGATATCCTTCGTTTGTGCTTATGGAGTCCTACCCCTCCAGGCTGCCCTCCATCACGCACTCCTATCATCCATTACGCACACCTGCTTTCCCTCGTCACGCGCTTCAGCGATATTGGACTTACCTGGACTCACTCATCACCTGTTATTACCTCCCCTATATTTGTCAGTTCCCCGCTGCTGCATTAATTGTTGTTTTGTCTGTATTACTAGTTTACTGACGCTGTTCCTGTCTCGTTCCTTATTAAATGTTTGACTCCCCGTACCTGATTCGTCTCTCCAGCGTCATACCATGTGACAGATGGCCGTTGCAAAATTTTGATTATGTGGGCCAATTAACCATTTCTTTCTGGATTTATAGTATCAGTCAAAAGTTTGGACACCTACTCATTCAAGGGTTTTTAATTTTTTACTACTTTGTACATTGTAGAATAATAGTGAAGACATCAACTATGAAATAACACATACGCAATCATGTAGTAACTAAAGTGTTAAACAAATCCAAATATATTTTAATTCTTCAAAGTAGCCACCATTTGCCTTGATGACAGCTTTACACACTCTTTACATTTGTTCTATGACATGAAAATTGAGCTCTTTGGCCACGTACGCCATCTCATTCTCCTGACTTGAAACCCATTGAAAACTTGTTAGAATTGAAGAGGGCAGTCCATAAGCGCAGATGAAGGATATCAAAGATCTTGAAGGATTCTGTATGGAGTAATGGTTAAGATCCCTCCCAAAGTGTTCTCTAAACATGAGAAAAAGGCTCAGTGCCATTATCCTCGCAAGGTATTGAAAACAGAGGTGTCAATCATTTTGACCCCTTGCCTTTTTGAGAGAAAAAGTATTACTTGTAAACAAAATCTCTTTCTCTGAGCAGTATTAGTGGGCCTATAATATAATTTCCACATTTTTTGTTGCATACAATATAGTTCAGTATTTGAATTATTTATTTTATACAGATACCTTTGCTCATCTTTATCAAGGACGTCAAAAATGTTGGATCCCACTGTATATTTTAATACCTTGAGCCTCAGCTGCGGGAGGGCCTACTACAATTCTGCTCCAATTGTCTTCGTTTTACGAACAAAAGAAGCACGTCGTCCTCTTACATGCCATTGGCCACTTTATATTCCGATTTGTTTCTGATTTTTTTTTTGTGAATTGACTGTTTGTGTCGAATTGCTCATGCGATTTTCTGTGGTTGGATGTAAATGATGATGGGCGGTACACATAAAAAATGTTACGTGCTGTTATCCTCACAAGGTAAGGTATTGAAAGGTATTACAAACAGGGGTGTCAATCATTTTGACCCCTACCTTTTTGAGAAAAACGAATATTACTTGTTAAACAAAATCTATTTCACTGAGTAATTGTATTAGTAGTCTATAAAATAATATAATTTCCCCAAAATATTTGCATACAATATAGTTCAGTATTTGAATTATTTATTTTATACAGTAGGCACATTTTTGCTAATCTTCATCAAGGGCGTCAATAATTTCGGATCCCACTGTATATTATAATACCTTGAGCATTTCAGCTGCGGGAGGGTCTACTCCTACAATTATGCTCCTATTTTCTTAATTTTATGATCAAAAGAAGCGAGTCGTCCTCTTGCATGCCCTGTTTTTGGGTTAGGAATGGCACAGTTACTATGGGAGATTCAGCTGTCAAGTTTGAATCTTTAAAATGACTACATAAACCATAACGCTAATTGACTGGACGTTCAAATTTACCATGGCAATTATGCATCGCAATAATTATACTATGGTGTAGGCAGGGCCTTCTAAGGTGTATGGCAGTCCAGTACATTTTGCAACCAAATTATTTGACTGTGCCCGGTCGGTCGCACACGGACTTCATATGGTCACACAAGGTGCCACCGATGGATTCAAAATTACTATGAATTAATTACATGGCCCCAGTTGCATTTGCAAACCAATATTTTTTTACAATGGCTTATTAATAGGCATAAATCAATTGTAGGCCTATTCTTATGGTTGCATTCCTCAAAGATTGAATTGCATTGAATCAAATTAATCATATCCAATGATTTAGGCTACTGCCCGTATTGGGCGAGGTGCCGCTATTGCTTATGTGGTAATATGTACAATATGATTTGTTCTCAACTAGCCTACCTGGTTAAATAAAGGTGAAATAAAAAATAAAATGATAATAAAAAACTGCAGAACAATAAAAACAATGCTCAGAGGGGAATGTAGGCTATTGTAGCGTGATTTAATCATTTGGTCCACATGCCACACAAAGTACAGTGCATTCGGAAAGTAATTCCGACCCCTTGACTTTTTCCACAGTTTATTACGTTACAGCCTTATTCTAAAATAGATTAAATAACAATCTACACACAATACCCTAGAGTGACAAAGCAAAAACAGGTTTTTAGAATGATAATTTTGTTGTTGTTGAAATACCTTATTTACATAGTAGATGTCAAGTTGAGCTCAGGTGCAATAGACGTTAAATTGACGTCAAATTGAGCTCAGGTGCATCCTGTTTCCATTGATCATCCTTGAGATGTTTCTCCAACTGGATTGGAGTCCACCTGTGGTAAATTCAATTAATTTGACAAGATTTGGAAAGGCACACACCTGTCTATATAAGGTCCCACAGTTGACAGTGCATGTCAGAGCAGAAACCAAGCCATAAGGTCGAATGAATTGTCTGTAGAGCTCCGAGACAGGAAGGGTACCAAAACATTTCTGCAGCATTGAAGGTCCTCAAGAACACAGTGGGCTCTATTATTCCTAAATGGAAGAAGTTTGGAACCACCAAGACTCTTCCTAGAGCTGGCCGCTCGGCCAAACTGAGCTTTCGGGGGAGAAGGGCCTTGGTCAGGGAGGTGACCAAGAACCGATGGTCACTCTGACAGAGCTCCAGAGTTCCTCTATGGAGATGGGAGAACCTTCCAGAAGGACAACATTCTCTGCAGCACTCCACCAATCAGGCCTTTATGGTAGAGTGGCCAGACGGAGGCCTCTCCTCAGTAAAAAGCAAATGACAGCCCTCTTGGAGTTTGCCAAAACTGCACCTAAAGGACTCTCAGTGTCACGTCTGGAGGAAACCTGGCACCATCCCTACGGTGAAGCATGGTGTTGGCAGCAACATGCTGTGGGGATGTTTTTCAGTGGCAGGGACTTGGAGACTAGTCAGGATCGAGAGAAAGATGAACGGAGCAAAGTACAGAGAGATCCTTGATGAAAACCTGCTCCAGAGCGCTCAGGACCTCAGACTGGGGCGAAGGTTTAACTTCCAACAGGACAATGACCCTAAGCACACAGCCAAGACAATGCAGGAGTGGCTTCGGGACAAGTCTCTGAATGTCCTTGAGTGGCTCAGCCAGAGTCCGGACTTGACCCTGATCGAACCTGAAAATAGCTGTGCAGCGACGCTCCCCATCCAACCTGACAGACCTTGAGAGGATCTGCAGAGAAGAATGGGAGAAACTCTCCAAATACAGGTGTGCCCAGCTGGTCGAGTCATACCAAAGAATACTCAAGGCTGTAATCGCTGCCAAAGTTGCTTTCACAAAGTACTGAGTAAAGGGTCTGAATACTTACGTAAATGTTACATTTCAGTTTTTTATTTTTAATAGATTTGCAAACATTTCTACAAACCTGTTTTTGCTTTGTCATCATGGGGTATTGTGTGTACATTGGTAAGGGAAAAAAACAATTTTATCAATTTTAGAATAAGGTTGTAACGTAACAAAATATGGAAAAAGTGAAGGGGTATGAATACTTTCCAAATGCACCGTAGGTAGGCACTATACATGTATAATGTTCTGATGATTGGGCAGGGCAGTCCTATTTGTCTCTCAGACATTCATCAATTGTAAGGAGATGAATCACCTGTCACCCACTTCTGAGTATAAAATCATCAATGGACCCCTCTTTAAACCTGCGTATTCCTCCAAAGCTCAGTTGTCCTGAGTCTGCACAACTCTGTCAGGACCAAGGATCAAGGGAGACACTCAAGTGTTTTAGTACTATATCTCTTGACACAATGATGAAAATAATCATGGCCTCCAAACCTTCAAGCTGCGTACTGGACCCTAATCCAACTAAACTACTGAAAGAGCTGCTTCCAGTGCTTGGCCCTCCTATGTTGAACATAATAAACGGCTCTCTATCCACCGGATGTGTACCAAACTCATTAAAAGTGGCAGTAATAAAGCCTCTCTTGAAAAAGCCAAACCTTGACCCAGAAAATCAGCCTATATCGAATCTCCCATTCCTCTCAATTTTTTTTGAAAAAGCTGCCTTCCTGAAGACAAACAATGTATACGAAATGCTTCAGTCTGGTTTTAGACCCCATCATAGCACTGAGACTGCACTTGGGAAGGTGGTAAATGACCTTTTAATGGCGTCAGACCGAGGCTCTGCATCTGTACTCGTGCTCCTAGACCTTAGTGCTGCTTTTGATACCATCGATCACCACATTCCTTTGGAGAGATTGGAAACCCAAATTGGTCTACACGGACAAGTTCTGGCCTGGTTTAGATCTTATCTGTCGGACAGATATCAGTTTGTCTCTGTGAATGGTTTGTCCTCTGACAAATCAACTGTAAATTTCGGTGTTTCTCAAGGTTCCGTTTTAGGACCACTATTGATTTCACTATATATTTTACCTCTTGGGGATGTCATTCGAAAACATAATGTTAACTTTCACTGCTATGCGGATGACACACAGCTGTACATTTCAATGAAACATGGTGAAGCCCCAAAATTGCCCTTGCTAAGAAGCCTGTGTTTCAGACATAAGGAAGTGGATGGCTGCAAACTTTCTACTTTTAAACTCGGACAAAACAGAGATGCTTGTTCTAGGTCCCAAGAAACAAAGAGATCTTCTGTTGAATCTGACAATTAATCTTGATGGTTGTACAGTCGTCTCAAATAAAACTGTGAAGGACCTCGGCGCTACTCTGGACCCTGATCTCTCTTTTGACAAACATATCAAGATTTTTTCAAGGATAGCTTTTTTCCATCTGCGTAACATTGCAAAGATCAGAAATGTTCCGTCCATAATTGATGCAGAATAATTAATCCATGCTTTTGTTACTTCTTGGTTAGACTGCTCTACTTTCCGGCTACCCGGATAAAGCACTAAATAAACTTCAGTTAGTGCTAAATACGGCTGCTAAAATCCTGACTAGAACCAAAAAATTTGATCATATTACTCCAGTGCTAGCCTCCCAACACTGGCTTCCTGTTAAGGCAAGGGCTGATTTCAAGGTTTTACTGCTAACCTACAAAGCATTACATGGGCTTGCTCCTACCTATCTTTCTGATTTGGTTCTGCCGTACATACCTACACGTACGCTACGGTCACAAGACGCAGGCCTCCTAATTGTCCCTAGAATTTCTAAGCAACCAGCCTGAGGCAGGGCTTTCTCCTATAGAGCTCCATTTTTATGGAATGGTCTGCCTACCCATTTGAGAGACGCAGACTCGGTCTCAACCTTTAAGTCTTTATTGAAGACTCATCTCTTCAGTAGGTCCTATAATTGAGTGTAGTCTGGCCCAGGAGTGTGAAGGTGAACGGAAAGGCACTGGAGCAACGAACTGCCCTTGCTGCCTCTGCCTTGCCGGTTCCCCTCTCTCCACTGGGATTCTCTGCCTCTAACCCTATTACAGGGGCCGAGTCACTGGCTTACTGGTGCTCTTCCATGCCGTCCCTAGGAGGGGTGCATCACTTGAGTGGATTGAGTCACTGACGTGGTCTTCCTGTCTGGGTTGGCGCCCCCCCTTGGATTGTGCCGTGGCAGAGATCTTTGTGGGCTATACTCGGCCTTGTCTCAGGATGGGAAGTTGGTGGTTGAAGATATCCCTCTAGTGGTGTGGGGGCTGTGCTTGGCAAAGTGGGTGGGGTTATATCCTGCCTGTTTGGCCCTGTCCGGGGCTATCATCGGATGGGGCCACAGTGTCTCCTGACCCCTCCTGTCTCAGCCTCCAGTATTTATGCTGCAGTAGTTTATGTGTCGGGGTGCTAGGGTCAGTCTGTCATATCTGGAGTATTTCTTCAGTGTCCTGTGCGAATGAAAGTATGCTCTCTCTAATTCTCTCTTTCTCTCTTTCTTTCTTTCTTTCTTTCTTTCTTTCTTTCTTTCTTTCTCTCTCTCGGGGGACCTGAGCCCTAGGACCATGCCTCAGGACTACCTGGCATGATGACTCCTTGCTGTCCCCAGTCCACCTGGCCGTGGTGCTGCTCCAGTTTCAACTGTTCTGTCTGCCGCTATGGAACCCTGACCTGTTCACTGGATGTGCTACCTGTCCCAGACCTGCTGTTTTCAACTCTCTAGAGACAGCAGGAGCGGTAGAGATACTCTCAATGATCGACTATGAAAAGCCAACTGACATTTACTCCTGAGGTGCTGACCTGTTGCACCCTCGACAACCACTGTGATTATTATTATTTGACCATGCTGGTCATTTATGAACATTTGAACATCTTGGCCATGTTCTGTTATAATCTCCACCCGACACAGCCAGAAGAGGACTGGCCACCCCTCATAGCCTGGTTCCTCTCTAGGTTTCTTCCTAGGTTTTGGCCTTTCTAGGTTGTTTTTCCTAGCCACTGTGCTTCTACACCTGCATTGCTTGCTGTTTGGGGTTTTAGGCTGGGTTTCTGTACAGCACTTTGAGATATCAGCTGATTTAAGAAGGGCTATATAAATACATTTGATTTGATGATTTGATTTGATCAAGTTTTGATAAGAGATGTTGGCCTTCAAGTTAATTGACTGTGGGCCTAATAATGCATTTTTAGGTAAGATATTGCACTTTTCTGAGGCTTTTACAAGGCATAAATTGAACATAAAAGACATTCAGAGCCATTATAAAAGTACTTGCCTATCAAATGGAACTTTATTTGTCTCATGTGCCGAATACAACAAGTGTAGACTTTACCGTGAAATGCTTACTTACAAGCCCTTAACCAACAGTGCAGTTCAAGAAGAAGAAAATATTTGCCAAGTAGACCAAAATAAAAAGTAATAATAAAAAGTAACACAATAACAATAATGAGGCTATTGTCCGGTGGCAATTTTATGAATTGTTCAGCAGTCTTATGGCTTGGGGGTAGAAGCTGTTGAGGAGCCTTTTGGTCCTAGACTTGGCGCTCCAGTACCGCTTGCCATGCGGTTGCAGAGAAAACGGTCTATAATTTGGGTGACTGGAGTCTATGACAATTTTATGGGCTTTCTTCTTACACCGCCTATTATATAGGTCCTGGATGGCAGGAAGCTTGGCCCCAGTGATGTATTGGGCCGTTCGCACTACCCTCTGTAGTGCCTTACGGTCAGATGCCATGCAGTTGCCATACCAGGTGGTGATTCAACCAGTAAGTAAAGGTGGTCTAGGATTTTTTTCCCCCCTGGTTGCACATTTGAAATGCTGGTAAAAACTTTGTAAAACTGATTTAAGTTTGCCTGCATTAAATACCCCGGCCACTAGGAGCGCTGCTTCTGGGTGAGCATTTTCTTCTTTGCATATGGCCTTGTAGAGTTGGTTGAGAGCGGTCTTAATGCCAGTTTCGTTCTGTGGTGGTAAATAGATGGCTACGAATAATACAGATGAGAACTCTCTTGGTAGATAGTGTGGTCTACAGCTTATCATAAGGTACTCTACCTCAGGCGAGCAATACCTCGAGACTTCTTTAATATTAGACATCGCGCACCAGCTGTTATTATCACTTGGTGCTGGGAGCCATGATCTACACTTATAGCTGACAAAAGTTTTGCACCTATCATCCAAGAGAGAATCTAAATACCCAAAACACAAGGTATAATGTAAAAGTTTTATTTCAATGAGCAAAAAACAGTAAAAATAACTACACACCCAAGCCTCGTGCTGTTGTGTTTCCTGTTTCAGTCTCATTGTCTGAAACTGAAGGCTCTATTGCTGAAATGCATTTCTTTTAAAATATAATAATTTAAAAAAAAATTTGGTTAGGTATCATTCTGATCCAATCCATTATATTTAAGAGTATATGAACTTTTGGGAAAATAATTGAATGTCAGTTTATATTGCATAAGAGCTTGAAATGTTGCAATGCAGCTCTCATACCTCTAGGTGGCATTCTCCCTCCTCACAGCTGTACAGCTGATACAATAGAACAAGGTAACTGGTCAGAGAGAAGAGATCCATTTGCCCAACCATCAGCCTATTGACCCACGCCAGAGGCTCCTCTCATCCTCCTCTCCACTCTCCTCTCTCCCTCTTCTTCTTCTCTCCATCCTCTTCCTCTCCCCTTTCTTCCCCTCATTTCCCCCAGTAAGGCTGGGGTTTCATCCTGCAGGGTGGCTCCTGAAGAAAGACAGGGAGGGGTTCATGCTGGGAGAGAGGAAGTTGAAGGGGGAAGCAGTAAAAAAAAGAGATGAAGGAAGAGAGAGGGGAGAGGATGGGTGATTAAGCAAAATAGGCAGTGTTGTGTTCGAGACTACCTAAAGTGAGATCGATTCAAGACCAAGACGGGGGGGGGGACAAGGGGTCCGAGACTGAGTCAAGACCGAGACCAGAGTCCAATTCAATAATCAGTGTTCAAAATGTCCAGTATTTCTGTGTTCATATTTCAGAACAACATATGAACAACATTCAAAATACTGAATAAATGCATCCTGGGGGAACATAGAACCACTCTACAAATTATTACTAACCCAAACACAGTGGGGAACATTGGGCCTTCTACGCCTTCAGAAAAGCTCTAAGGATTCATAAAATAATTATTATAATAATATAATAATTATATATATATATTTTTTTTTAAATTATGTTCTGATTTAATCACTTCAGTTTTTGTTGGAAAGGAAAGGGTTAACACTGAAGCGCAAAAAAATATCCAATCAGAATTTCTCTTTGCTGGTCTCTGGGGAGATACATTTAGCTAGCTATATCAGCCATTGGCTAGGCCGTCAAAAGCTAGATAAAGGCATCTGCCATTCACAGTTAATTAACCAATCACATTTTGACTTAATGGATGGGACCGCTTTTACCAAAACTTATAGAAACTTTTGCCTTCTTGAAGGCCAACAGGTCACAGCGCAATAGCGGTAGTTTTCCCATGATCTAGCTAGCTAGCTTTTGTTGTCGGCTAGTTTGCAGCAAATACAGAAGGTGTTGCCAAAGAGGATGTTGATGCAAAATTTTTAGCTTCTCCCTTTTCAAGAATATCTTTCAACAAGAAGTTAAGTTTCAAATGATAATCATCTGGTGAGTGGAACTGTTTTTTTGAAATTGCAGCACCCTTGCTGTTGTTAGCCCTCTCTTTGAAAATAACTTGTGTGTGAAACATTGTTGCGTTTAAAGTGGAACTGACAGCATGTTAGCAATATGAAATCTTATTAAAATCTGTTTATATACATCCCCAGGAAGAATATGACACCTTTTCAATCATTTTCTGACAAGTGACCACTCCGATATGGTCATCTTCATAAATTCTTAGGTTTGGGAATTAAGTACACTAAGGCATTTGTGAAAATTCTATAGCAATATAGAGTAGGAAGCGGCCATGGGTTTGGACAATTAATAGACACTGAGGTAAATAAAACCGAGAAAAAAACAAACATCTGTCTTGTCCAGAACCAGAGTCTACACAGACTGGTGCGCTATAGCCAATCAGAGCTCCAGTAGGCATTTATACAAACAAGCCATTTGCCACAAGGACCTGCCATCATTCACTATGAACTGGACTGTGTGTTAACAGGCAGTAGGACCTGCCATCATTCACTATGAACTGGACTGTGTGTTTTCAGGCAGTAGGGCCTGCCATCATTCACTATGAACTGGACTGTGTGTTTACAGGCAGTAGGGCCTGTCATCATTCACTTTGAACTGGACTGTGTGTTTACAGGCAGTAGGACCTGCCATCATTAACTTTGAACTAGACTGTGTGTTTACAGGCAGTAGGACCTGTCATCATTCACTTTGAACTGGACTGTGTGTTAACAGGCAGTAGGACCTGTCATCATTCACTATGAACTGGACTGTGTGTTAACAGGCAGTAGGACCTGTCATCATTCACTCTGAACTGGACTGTGTGTTAACAGGCAGTAGGGCCTGCCATCATTCACTATGAACTGGACTGTGTGTTTACAGGCAGTAGGACCTGCCATCATTCACTATGAACTGGACTGTGTGTTTACAGGCAGTTGCAACAGCGTGACTTTAGAGCATTAGAACGCATTCGCCAAAAGCCACAGAATACACCTGAATGGACTTCTGCAAATATGTAAACACCACAGGAGTCATGTTACATTTGGGAACTTTACAGTCCTATTGATCAACCACACCATGAAAAGGTAGGCTCTCTCTCCCTCAGTTATGCACATCAACAAGATCAACAACAAATGCTAGCCAGGGCAAGATGCCAGCAGCATACCGCACTGCTGGCTTGCTTCTGAATCTAAGCAGGGTTGGTCCTGGTCAGTCCCTGAATGAGAGACCAGATGCTGCTGGAAGTGGTGTTGGAGGGCCAGTAGGACGCGCACTTTCCTCTGGTCTAAAAAAATATCCCAATACTCCAGGGTAGTGATTGGGGACATTGCCCTGTGTAGGCTGCCATCTTTCGGATGGCACGTTAAACGGGTGTCCTGACTCTCTGTGGTCACTAAAGATCCCATGGCACTTATCGTAAGAGTAGGGGGGTTTTAACACCGGTGTCCTGGCTAAATCCCCAATCTGGCCTTCATACAATCATGGCCACCTAATCATCCCCAGTTTACAATTGGCTCATTCATCCCCCTCCTCTCCCCTGTAACTAATCTCTAGGTTGTTGCTGTTCTCAGTCAACTTACCTGGTAAAGTAAGGGTAAAATAAAAAAGATGAGCTTAAATCTAATGAAGGAACATTAGATAAACCCTTTCAAACTTTTTCAGCTAGTTGGCCGTCAAAATTTCACTGATAAACGATGGGGAATTGTAGCCTCCTCGTCTTTCTTTGTCCCAACTAAGCACGCAAGCTAACTGGCTAAAGTTGGCTAGCTTGCTAGCTAGCTACTTCCAGATACAAATGAGAGAGCACCTCACTCTGACCATTTTGGGCTCCCGAGTGGCGCAGCGGTCTAAGGCACTGCATCTCAGTGCTAGACGCGTAACTACAGACACCCTGGTTCGTATCCAGGATGTATCACATCCAGCACAGTTGGCCCAGCGTCGTCCGGGTTTGGCCAGGGTAGGCCGTCATTGTAAATAAGAATTTGTTCTTAACTGACTTGCCTAGTTAAATAAAGGTAACATAAAAAAAATAATAATAATACTTCTTGTAGCAGAGATGGTTAGACTGTTTACATGTTTTGTAGAGTGTTCTTGACTAACAATTACTTGTCTACGTTTACTGACACCGGTCATATTCAGCGGGTGTTGCGTTTTCGTAAATTCATCAGTTATTCTGCACTCTGGCACATTCAGATGAGAGTGCTCTGAAATCAGAGTAGATAGGCAGAGTGATTTTGCAAATGCAATAGATTCTTGAACTAGCTAACCAAAGTACACCTGCATCTCTAACTGCGTATAGCTAAAAGCCAGTCACTCACCCACTCCTCCAATGGCATGACATGACATCCTCCTAGGAGATAGCTAGCTAGCTAACGTTAGGCTCCGTGTTTTTAGCTTGCTATATAAATAGATATGCTAGCCTATTAGCCACGTTATGACTGACTCGTGATCCTTGATAGTTTGATTGTATTGACATTCCCAGCCTTAGTTACATTCGTCTGTTTTTTTTGTTCTGAATATTGAGTAATTGAAACTGAAACAGTGCATCCTGAATGGAGGCAGCAAACGAAGAGTGGGAAATGCCTAATGATTGTGTTTTTGTATTCTTATGATTGGGACCTACTGGCTTATTACGTCAGAGTTTATGGACTTCTTATCCTTTAACATCATGCTGTGTGTGACTGCTGGCTTCCCATCGGCCCTATGCAGGGTGTAGTGGTGCCTGGAGAAGTGGATATACTCAAATTTTGCAAAAAGTTTCCAAATGGCTGGCCCAGTAAAGGAAAGGCAGCCCATTTTTAAATTAGTTTTCCTATAGATTTTTCATATTTTCACTCTCAAAATCATGTTTTTTAAAAGAAAAAATACAAAAATGTGATGGTCTAAGTCCACAACAATGCTTAAACCACATCAATCTGATTGGGTGGGCCTGTCAGGGCCTGGCTCCCCAGTGGGTGGGCCTTTGTCCACCCAGGCCCACCCATGTCTACGCCCCTGGTGCAGGATGACAATTGCGCATCACAAATAGCCTACTAACCAACACTACGGACTTTTTCAATACCTGGTTTGCATACTCATTATTGTCTTAGGTAGCATTTACTGGTAAATATCATAAGTTGAAACGTCTTTCCTACCCTACCGGCTACCGATGTCATTCTTCTGTGAGCTGCTCTATGCCAACAAAAAACAGTTGAGAGCTGCACACTCATGCTGCCTGCAGATAATATTCCACTGAAACTAGGCTCTGTTCGGAGCGCATGTGAATATATTTCACGTGATTTACGACTGTATACGCTAATTTGTGCATGGTTTCTCTATTGTACTACATAACTGATAAGTCCTATACCTCGACTTCAACTTTGATAAGCATCAGTAGGGATTAAGAAGTGAGTATACGCAATGCAGACTGAAAGGAAATTGGGCATATGGTTTATACCTGCGTATAGTCTCCACTACACTGTGGAATGGGATCTCTGTTTGTTTTACCAAGAGTGCGCTATCGTACATGAGTGCGCTGGTATTACGGTTGCTGTCCTTTTAGAATCACGAACCTGTCACACACTGAAGGCCTATAGGTTCGCCCCTGCGCAAACATGTTTATAAAAGATATAAAGGCTGTCAAGATACTGTATTAATGATTCAAGAAAGGAGTGTATATATTTGGCCAGGCGAAGCGGTTTTATGCGCTGACTGAATGGAAGCTGATAATTATGAGTTCTTTACTCCGCTGGTCTCGGGTAGAAATTATGAGTCCTCACTGTCCGAGACCGAGTAAAAACCGAGTACAAATGTATCCGACACCGAGACAAGACCAAGACACTCAATATATGGTCTCGAGACCGGTCTTGAGTACTACAACTATGAAAATAGGTTTGTAATACAAAAGAGAGGGAGTGAAAGAGGAAATGTGAAATTTAATTCGGATTTTCGCATGTGGAGAGAGCTACAGAGCGAATGCTCACCTTAGAAATGGCCAGGTAAGCCCCTCTTGACCCCCTGACCCTGGACTGATGATATCCACTCAGAACAGCGAAACATCTCCAGGGTATTGGCATGCTTATTAAAGCAAGGATGATCATCCTTTCACTTGGTGTATATTGACCATGTGTCTAATGGTGTTAGGTTCCCTAACATACTCATGTAAACAATGGACACACACGTTAGTACACACACACACACACACAGCATCTGTGTGTACAAGGAGGCAGTAATAATGTCCCCAGGCTATTCCTTTCTCATCTAGGTCATCAAGATGATTCACCAACCATCAGAGGGCAGATGTTATAAACCCAGGAAGCACTTTCATCTCCTCTGTAAATATGTGTGTCCAATCTGATAATGACACCGGTGCACACTTAGTGGTGACCCTAAAGGAAGAGAGGGAAATGCATAGTATCCTGAGACCTAACCATAGGTGATGACCTCTTCTCCCTGACAGGCTTTGACTAGCTGACAGACTCTCCCTTGGGAGTCACTCTGAGCAGCACCAATATTGACCCATGTCATCACTTCATGATTATGAGTAATGTGTTTAGTCATTTCTCTAATACCCTCCATCATATATGATGAATGGTAAAGTGTCAATGGGGAATTGTATGAATGAATGGAATTAGATTACATTACAAGATATTGGGGTGACGTTTCTCATTGTGGTTGCTATGGCAGCGTTAAAGAGATGATTGTATGGTTTCCATAGCAAGACTGCAAAGATCAAGCTCTTATTAACTTAAATGCTGGCTAAATTCTGGTAAACTGCCAGCTCCAGTTGAGAGCAGTTCAGAATCATGAAGATAAACAATTAAAGTCCCAAATACAGCAATTTGTGTCTGTTACCCTTCAGAAACAAGGGGAGAGATTATCCCATTCTTCTGAGTGATGAAGTAGAATGAAAAATGTAACCATTGAGTCCCTGCCTGAGCATGCAGGCCCTTTGACGTCCAGTTGGGCTTCAAATGTGCCAAGGGGAGGGGAGGGGTGTAAGGAGGGGGATAAGAGGGGCGAGGAGGATTAGGGGAACAAAAGGATCCTTCTCTGTCATCTTAAAGAGGATCTTCTCCTGGCTCATCCCCTGCTCTCTGGCGGCAGGTTTATTTTTCAGAGAGGGTGGCTGGTGGAGGGAGGGAAAGAGGGAGGAGGACAGAGAGGAGATGGAGTGCAGATTTCAAAGGAATCTTTAACTTTAAGCCCTGCAGTCTCTCCCAAACGAAGCCCCCTTTCCCAGACACCGTGTTGTCTATGGCTCCCCAATGGCAGCCCAGTAGCCTGGCACCCTCTCTTTCTTCTCACGCTTTTGTCACGTTGGCATTTAAGTGCCCTTTTTCACTGGCTGGATGACCAAGTGAAGGAGCCCCTTTGAGGGACATGAAAGAGACAGACTTTAACTACCCAGCCCAGTCTCCTCTTAAAACAATACCAAACGGGAAACAAATACCCACGTTGCCAGAATTCTTTCAGGCATGTTCTATTTCAGAATCACTCGGAGGCAAGATGACTAGTTAAAATGAGAGTTTGGGGAACAGTTACCCCCTGGAGACAATGGAGATCTATGATAGGAGAATAGAGGGAGATGTACTGCTTTATGCTGCATTTGTTATGATCCTTTCATCCAATAGCTTTTCACAAGATGGATGAAGGCATTTTGACTTCAACTAATGCTATTTTTTTAAATGACCATAATTTACCTCCAGTAAAGAAACATTGCCATCATGTTACACACACACACACACACACACACACACACACACACACACACACACACACACACACAGAGAGAGCGAGAAAGAGATCCCATTCCACAGTCTCATTAATATTTCACTAGTTGTAACCGTAGCAAGCATGAGAGGCCACGATATTTGGTCGAGTAATTTGGGAAGAGAATGGATCTTTGCAAATTCATGAAAAAAACACACTTTACAATGAAACAACATTGTTGCCAGATGATTATAGCAATACATATCCACCTGTAAAACCCTGTAGAAGAGAATTGTATATCTGACACACATGCATCAGATGAACCCTAGTTCTGAGCAGTGAGGAGGTCCTGGCCCACTCTTCCTCCATTGCCTAAGACCTTTATTACACTCCTTGTTCTCACCTCCTACTTCTCAGTTTTAAGATGGACTTTATTTGCTTACAAACCCTTACAGTCATCAGCCTTGGTCTCCACTATGGCCTCCATAGACAACCCCATGGTGAACTGAGGTAGAGTTAATCCCAAATGAGATGGGGTTGGTACAGGGGGGGCCAGGTCCTGCTGTTTGTAGCCTGACTACATTGCAGGTGGTGGTGCTAGTTGAGTTGAAAGCTGTTTTGCTTATACTGTATAATCCCAGCCCCAGGCTGTAGGTTACATTCAGACACACAGAGACATGCAGTATATGAACGTGTACGTAAGTAATGCATTCACGTACAACACACGCACACACACACACACACACACACATCAGCTTCATGTACAACTTCCCACGGAATATGCAACACAATCACACACACCAATTCCTTCAGAGGCTCTGTCAGACACTGAACACTTAACCTGTGCTTTGATCCAACACTCCTAGCTAACAGGGAGGCTGACTGACTGACAACATAATACAAATCTGTACCTAAGGGTTAACTCAGACAGGTCAAGGGTTAATGATCATTTTCACTTCTATTATCATGTCAAAGAGATGCGCATTCAGCACTGTGATTTTGGCAAAATATAATAATGAGAACACCATACCTTGAATAAACATTTTTACTGGTGTTCATTTACCTCATTTGTCAGATACAGTCTAATCTATATCACATATCAACACATGAAATTCACCTGATGATCCATACATGTGGAGGTTCTAGTCTTATTGATTAGGATGGGTGTGTGTGTGTGCAGAACAACAAACCAAGTCTGAGTGTAACCTAAAGCCTGGGGCTGGGATTACATTTACATTTACATTTTAGTCATTTAGCAGACGTTCTTATCCAGAGCGACTTACAGTAGTGGATGCATACATTTCATACAATTTCATACATTTTTTTCATACATTTTTATTTTTTTTCCTGTGCTGGCCCCCCGTGGGAATCGAACCCAATTTAAACAGTTAAAGTATATATGATGCAGTATAAGGCATCTTCAGGCTATACACACAGACAGCGAGAAGCCCACGCTGCACATTCTGAAATCACATTCTACACACTCCACATCGACTCACTTTGTGTCGGTATTTAGCTAGGATACTGGTTCAGATTGTCTGCACTGGCTAAAAAAAAAGTTATTTTATTATTTGCTGCCCATTTTGGTCAATAAACTATGATAGGGGTGCAAAAATCGCATAAAACTAATTTGAGTAAGCAGTTTTTCTGGATGGGATGAGTGGCAGGCGGGAGGTGTCGTCGCGTGGTGCTGATTAGAATCACTGGCGCTGTCCACTAAGTGTTGTGCTGAAATATCTAAAACAGCAGTGCGCAGACTGATCACAATACAGATGTTAACTATTTCACTCAAATGACAAGATGTAGGCTTATCTCTAAAACGACCAATAGGCCTATTGTTTTTGTTTGTTCAGATAGGCTGTAGGCTACGCAAATAAATACTTGGCAGGAGGATAGATTAGGTATTTTGCAGTAAGGGTTAATTCCTTTAAGTATGCAACAGGTTTTGATCTAAACGGGTTTAAACCTGAATAATCTGATCATGTAGCCTGATCTGGCACTGTTCTGGGTTGTGCAGTACCCCAGTTGCGCCCCAGACTTGTGAACCAAACAGCTCTACAGGGGGAACGACTCTAATCTAGATTCTGGTTCATGCCGAGCTTCAGCAACGGGGGAAGGGAACCGTGAATGCGGCTCTGTCCTATCCTCTGTGAGAGAGAGGGCTAAAACTGCTGCCGCCTCTTCACCGACTCAGCTAGGAAACCCCCAGCATTACCTCATCAAATTCCTATTGCGTCGTATTACATCTCTATTCCGGGATTTGATGATAACAAAACCACACAGAATGGCGGCGATGGAACTCACTGCGTCTGTGTGAGCCCGGGTGAGAGGCAGTGGAAATCATTTGATCACATCAGAAGTTATTTTGAGCATGTAAACATTCGAGGATGACATGGCAGAGGCGCCGAGTGCAGCAGGAACTAAAGGAATCGGGGCGCAGGTGTATGAAGATGTTTCCCTCTATGAGGAATATGAGTGTAAAATATGCTACAACTACTTCGACCTGGACCGTCGCACGCCCAAAATTCTGGAATGTTTGCACACTTTCTGTGAGGAGTGTCTGAATACTCTCCACCTTCGTGAGGACCGAGGATGGCGCATCGGCTGCCCTCTCTGTCGCCACCGGACCCCGGTGCCTGAATACAGGATACACAACCTCACCAACAACACTAAAGTCACAGATGCTTATCCATTCTACATCCAGGATGACAGTCTTCCGCAGGACATCCTGCCACCGTATCCTCCTCCTTTGCACCCAGCGCTCACTGCCGCGTACCGCCGCGAGGTGGCGAACGAGGCAGCCGTAGCTGCGCAGGACCAGGCTATCCCGTCTGTAGCTGTGGTCGGAGGTAATGCCGCTGCGAACTCTTACGACGGTGCTGGATACGAGAGCTGTCAGAACTGTAGGCGCATCGTGCTAACCACCGGCTGTGTGTGCGCCATTTTCGGCTTCGTCTCCATGCTTGTGCTGCTGTTTCTGGGACTCATATTCGTGCATAACTTCAACAACCCTCCGTCTCCAGTCGGCCCTATCTGTTTGTCTGTAGCCAGCATCATGGCCATGTTCTCTGTTGTTATGACGTGGTTGGTGTGCTGGTTGAGATACAGGCCTGACCCGGAACCCGGACGTGCTGCCTCCTCCAATGCCAGCAGGAGACATGTAAATGTTTTATGAGATTACATTTAAAATGTGTTCACTTCGTTGTATTAATTTATTGACGTGTCAGTTATTAAGTGTAGGGAATGCTATATATACTCAAGTTTGTTATACACAGTAAGTAAGCCATGATACACTCCCCTTCTATGTCAACCAGGCTACCGAAAGGAGTGTATCACATGCTAGTGATCCCATATTATTGGACCAATTGAATTGTGTAAGATGTCTGCCCTATTTAGTGTTGCATCACATTGTGTTCCTCGTCTGCCTCTGGGCCTGTCATATCACCCTGAATGTAGGCTAGGTCTTGACTCATAGTCAGATTGTGTATTCTTCTGTGTCAAATGTGTTGCCCATATTCACATTAACCAAATAATAAAGCTAATGAACAAGTGTAATCTGCCCTTGCTGTCCTGGCTGTTATGTATAGGTTAGTACTATTTGATGGCAGAAAGGATTTCAGAAGTTTCTTAGTTAGCCGGACCCTGGGATGTAGCCCTTCAGATGGTTTTATGACATTGATTCAGGCAGTGCTCAAGTGTTATATTTGTAATAGAAGTGATCCTTGAGTCTTGATCTGCCAGCCCTTTCCCTCCTTTCTGATCTGGCATTACTAGATAAGTGTACATGTATTTGTAGTTCATATTCATTGTTATTACTACATTGCCTCACCTGGGCCCAGTTTTTTCAAAGTTATCTGGGTTTCGCCTATCGGATAGGATTAAATGCATAGAAATAGAATGAACAGAACTCACAAATCATTGACATGAATGGGGACTACCGTACTATTTATTCCATTTTTATGCATTTAATTCTACCGAATTCCGCATAGATAACCTTTTGAAAAACTGGGCCCAGAGGGCGCGAATCCCAGGCTCAAATCAGAATAAGCATTTACCACTGGCGCCCTCCTGTGGCTCATACAGTTACACCACTTGAAAATGAAACGACTGAATTCTGTGCAGCTCACTGATGCTGCATGAATCTCAATGTACTTGTCACGATCTGTGATACACTAAGCTACTATAAAAGCCTATCATTGGAAGCCTTCACGCTGACAGAATGTACTGATTTAGGTTCTGTTCTTATAAAGAGAACAATGCAGGGTTTTCCACATCATCAAGCAGAGATGGTAGGCTACCCACATCCTCTACTTGGTATCCCTTTTTCTTATTCTCATGGTGGGAAATACACTCCCTGTCAAAGTGAATATTGTTCACAGTAAAACATTTTCCATGGAGGTCCCTGGATGGAGAGATGAAATAATGACATTAGATCAGGGAGAGATATGGGGATCCAATGTTGATGGGGGAAATCTACTCCCACAATGATGAAAGGTATTAGGTCACAGGTTGATGAGGCACCACCGGGTAAATGGTGGGACATTTCTGATAGCACTATGACGGAGAAGTATTTTTTGTACACACACACACACACACACACTTTTCTGGTAAATGCCAGATGGGCTGGTCCATCTTCAGCTTAGTGTGCCTGTCTAAGATGGCTAACAGTGGGGGCCTCGAGGGGAAATGGACTGGAGGGCCGTGAGGAAAAAAGCATGGCTGTTAAGGGGGCCTCGAGGGGAAATGGACCAGTGTATTAGAAATGCCAGTTCCGATTTTTTTGTTGTCCAAGTCCGCCCCTGCACACACACACTCAAACAAATGAACACACCAGACCGAGCGCCAGGATAAAATGACTAAGAGGGCAGTTGAAATCGGTGAGGGGGTAACATTTTGGAATTATATTGAATTCTGCTTATATCGCGCTATACAACAATAAACAAATGCTGAGACTCCAAAATCATTGATTGAGTGTTTTTGAAGTGACAGGTTGGCGCGAAGTCTGTCGCCTATCTCCGCTGTACTGTATCAGCACAAGGGACAGCGCCATACACACTAACGCAAGGCCGTTTTGGTAATGAATATAAGCTACAAGATAGAATTCACCTATTACAAACATCTTATGTGAATGCAGCCGCACACACAGCTGTCTTACTAAAATAATGCAAACTAAATGCTGAAAGTAGTAGCCTAGTTATTCATCCATGCAAACAAACATAGTGAATAGCAGTTTGACTTAGAATAAAGACACAGCTGTGAATGAGAACAAATTAATGCGAACAGAACAAAACAGCAGTACCAAATAAGCCCAGTAAACAAAACATCTGATCCATAAAGGCATGACACAAGCTATATTTAGGCTTGTCACATTAACAGTAAACAAACACAGTAAACAAAAGGCGACTGGAGATCTAAATAACCAAAGCATAACATACAGCCTGCTACAGTGAGATGCAGCCATGCACAGCTGTCTAGACAAATAAACACGCCTATAGGCCCTCTTCAAACATGGAAAACCGCTCATGAGTACAGCAACTCGTTGTGATGTGCACAATGAAGCAATACCAGACTTCAATAAACACGTTTCCAATACGTATAGTTCTATTTACAACCACGAAAATCAGTACGCTGCCAAGAAAACCATAATAGAATGTATCTATTTCTATGAGGAATCATACCGATATGTAGCTACAGTACATTCGGAAAGTAGTCAGACCTCTTAACTTTTTCACATTTTGTTACATTACAGCCTTATTCTAAAATGTATTAAATTGTTTTCCCCCCTCATCAATCTACACACAATACCCCATGAAGCCAAAACAGGTTTTTAGACATTTTTGCAAATGTATTCAAATAAAAAAACTGAAATATAACATTTACATACAGTACCAGTCAAAAGTTTGGACACACCTACTCATTCATACTTTGAAGAATCTCAAATATAAAATATATTTTGATTTGTTTAACACTTTTTTGGTTACTACATGATTCCCTATGTGTTATTTCATAGTTTTGATGTATTCACTATTATTCTACAATATAGAAAATAGTGAAAAACCCTGTAATGAGTAGGTGTGTCCAAACTTGATTGGTACTATAAGTATTCAGACCCTTTACTCAGTACTTTGTCGAAGCACCTTTGGCAGTGATTACAGCCTTGAGTCTTCTTGTGTATGACGCTACAAGCTTGGCACATCTGTATTTGGGGAGTTTCTCCCATTCTTCTCTGCAGATCCTCTCAAGCTCTGTCAGGTTGGATGGGGATCATCATTGCACAGCTATTTTCAGATCTCTCTAGAGATGTTCGATCAGGTTCAAGTCTGGGCTCTGGCTGGGCCACTCAAGTACATTCAAAGACTTGTCCCGAAGCCACTCCTGTGTTGTCTTGGCTGTGTGTTTAGGGTTGTTGTGCTGTTGGAAGGTGAACCTTCACCCCAGTCGGAGGTCCTGAGTGCTCTGGAGCAGGTTTTCATCAAGGATCTCTCTGTACATTCATCTTTCCCTCGATCCTGACTAGTCTCCCAGTCCCTGCCACTGAAAAACATCCCCACAGCATTTTTATTTAATTTGATTTATTTAACCTTTATTTAACTAGGAAAGTCAGTTAAGAATAAATTCTTATTTACAATGATGGCCTACCCCGGCCAAACCCGGACGACGCTGGGCCAATTGTGCGCCGCCCTATGGGACTCACAATCACGGCCGGATGTGATACAGCCTGGATACGAACCAGGGACTGTAGTGACACCTCTTTTACTGAGATGCAGTGCGTTACACCGCTGCGCCACTCGGGAGCAGCGGTCTGGTGCCAGGTTTCCTATAGACGTGAAGCTTGGAATTCAGGCCAAAAAGTTCAATTTTGGTTTCATCAGACCAGAGAATCTTGTTTCTCATGGTCTCAGAGTCCTTTAGGTGCCTCTTAGCAAACTCTAAGCAGGCTGTCATGTGCCTTTTACTGAGGAGTGGCTTCCGTCTGGCCACTCTACCATAAAGGCTTGATTGGTGGAGAGCTGCAGAGATGGTTGTCATTCTGGAAGGTTCTCCCATCTCCACAGATTAACTCTGTAGCTCTGTCAGAGTTACCATCAGGTTCTTGTTCACCTCCCTGACCAAGGCCCTTCTCCCGCAATTGCTCAGTTTGGCAGGGCGGGCCAGCTCTAGGAAGAGCCTTGGTGGTTCCAAACTTCTTGAATTTAAGAATGATGGAGGCCACTGTGTTCTTGGGAACCTTCAATGCTGCAGAAATTTTTTGGTACCCTTTCCCAGATCTGTGCCTTGACACAATCCTGTTTCGGAGCTCTATGGATAATTCCTTCGACGTCATGGCTTGGTCTTTGCTCTGACATGCGCTGTCAACTGTGAGACCTTTATATAGACAGATGTGTGCCTTTCCAAATCATGTCCAATCAATTGAATTTACCACAGGTGGAATGTGCAATAATTTGTATATATCTTTTTCGCTTTGTCATTATGGGGTATTGTGTGTAGATTGATGAATAAAAAAAAAAAGTAATCCATTTTAGAATAAGGCTTTAATGTAACAAAATGTGGAAAAAGTCAAGGGGTCTGAATACTTTCCGAATGCACCAGGGACATCATTTGGTTTTTGCATTGGGAATTATATTGAATTCTGCTTATATCAAACTATATCACAATAAGCATAACAGTTAACATTTTTATTGCACCTTTTATTTAACCAGGTAGACCAGTTGAGAACAAGTTCTCATTTACAACTGCGACCTGGACAAGATAAAGCAAAGCAGTGCGACAAAAACAACACAACTCTGTGAAGTTACACATAAACAAATGTACAGTCAATAACACAATAGAAAAAATTTGAAAAATCTATGTACAGTGTGTGCAAATGTAGAAGAGTAGGGAGGTAGGCAATAAATAGGCCATAGAGGCGAAATAATTACAATTTAGCATTAACACTGGAGTAGATGTGATAGATGTGCAGATGATGATGTGCAAGTAGAGATACTGGGGTGCAAAAGAGCAAGAGGGTAAGTAATAATATGGGGATGAGGTAGTTGGGTGTGCTATTTACACTGACTGTGTACAGGTACAGTGATCGGTAAGCTGCTCTGACAGCTGATGCTTAAAGTTAGAGAGGGAGATATAAGACTCCAGCTTCAGTGATTTTTGCAATTCGTTCCAGTCATTGGCAGCAGAGCACTGGAAGGAAAGGCGGCCAAAGGAAGTGTTGGTTTTGGGGATGACCAGTGAAATATACCTGCTGGAGCACGTGCTACGGGTGGGTGTTGCTATGGTGACCAGTGAGCTGAGATAAGGCGGGGCTTTACCTAGCAAAGACTTATAGATGACCTGGAGCCAGTGGGTTTGGCGACGAATATGTAGTGAGGGCCAGCCAACGAGAGCATACAGGTTGCAGTGGTGGGTAGAGTGTTGGGGGCTGTTTTGTAAATGACATCGCCGAAGTCAAGGATTGGTAGGATGGTCAGTTTTACGAGGGTATGTTTGGCAGCATGAGTAAAGGAGGCTTTGTTGCGAAATAAGAAGCCAATTCTAGATTTAATTTTGGATTGGAGATGCTTAATGTGAGTCTGGAAGGAGAGTTTACAGTCTAACCAGACACCTAGGGATTTGTAGTTGTCCACATATTCTAAGTCAGAACCGTCCAAACTAGTGATGCTAGTCGGGCGGGAGGGTGCGGGCAGCAATCAGTTGAAGAGCATGCACTTAGTTTTACTAGCATTTAAAAGCAGTTGGAGTCCACGGAAGGAGAGTTGTATGGCATTGAAGCTCGTCTGGAGGGTTGTTAACACAGTGTCCGAAGAAGGGCCAGAAGTATACAGAATGGTGTTGTCTGCGTAGAGGTGGATCAGAGACTCACCAGCAGCGAGAGCAAAATCATTGATATATACAGAGAAAAGAGTCAGCCCGAGAATTCAACCCTGTGGCACCCCCATAGAGACTGCCAGAGGTCTGGACAACAGGCCCGCCGATTTGACACACTGAACTATATCTGAGAAGTAGTTGGTGAACCAGGCGAGGCAGTCATTTGAGAAGCCAAGGCTATTGAGTCTGCCAATAAGAATGTGGTGATTGACAGAGTCGAAAGCCTTGGCCATGTCGATGAAGACGGCTGCACAGTACTGTCTTTTATCAATGGTGGTTATGATATCGTTCAGGAACTTGAGCTTGGCTGAGGTGCACCCATGACCAGTTCGGAAACCAGATTGCATAGCGGAGAAGGTACGGTGGGATTCCAAATGGTCGGTGATCAGTTTGTTAACTTGGCTTTCAAAGATTTTAGAAAGGCAGGGCAGGATGGATATAGGTCTCTTAACAGTTTGGGTCTAGAGTGTCTCTCCCTTTGAAGAGGGGAGACACTCTAGACCCAAACTGTTAAAGACCTATTTAAGACCTATATCCAAGACGCACTACTCTCTGTAGCGTCTTGCAGTTGGATGTCAAGCAGTTGCCATACCAAGCGGTGACGCAGCCAGTCACGATGCTCTCGATGGTGCAGCTGTAAAACATTTTGAGGATCTGAGGGCCCATGTCCATTCTTTTCAGCCTCCTGAGGAGAAAGATGCTTTGTCGTGCGATGTTCATGACCGTGTTGGTGTGTTTGGACCATGATAGCATGTGATTCAGTATTACAGTAGTGTTTATTATTTTAAAATTAACCAGCTTACGGTGGCATTTGACATCAAAATGCCAACATCAGAGCGAGGATGACCCAGGCTCCTGCAGGGTGAAAGGTCAATTGAGAGCTTATGGTTTAGTTTAGGGTATACAGGAGGAGGGCCAAGGGGCTCACACAGTAGCCTGGGGGTATGGATGGAGGGCTGTGCATGGGGTTGTAGGTATAGCCATATGAGTTCACCATAGGGATAATAAACTATAAACTCACCACTGTCTCCAGTCATCATCCATGGTCAATAATAGTATTAAAGGAAACTGCTGCATGGCCTGAGGGCTCTCATGCCCCTCTACTCATCTTTCTCTCTTCTTCTCTTTCTCCTGCTCACCAAGCCCACTTTATAGGCTCACTGTCATGCAAAATGCCCCCAGTTTGAGCTCTGGGTGTAGGGCCTCAGATCACATGTAATTGATAACATCAAACACATTAGAGGTAAAGTAGCCATTGTTGAATGAGCTTAGGCCCACAAGTCCTACCTTACCTGTAGGCTATATGGGGAACCAATGACCAAATGCTTCAGATACTGTGTAACCATAATAATATTTTGTCCCTGAGAAGCTATTCTTTGTTTGCAACCTTTTTGCAAATATCCATATATGGCTGCATTGAGAGCTAACGTTCTGACTGGGCTATGCTGATAGACTATTGTTTTAACATGTATCATATCTTGGGGACAGTATAGCCTACACAAACATTGGCTATGACATTACTTGGTGTATATAAAATCATGTTGTTACTTTCATGTGAGAATTACCGCCACTGTCACAGTGGCAAACATGTATCTGTGGACTTAATACATCGTTGTTTACACTCAAAGTAAATGGGAAATGGCTTTCAACCATTCCTTAGTAATTTTAATGACCTGAAAACAGTGTGTAAAGTCATCACAGCAACAAGTTCCGACTGTAAACGCATGGTGTTCTGTCATCATAATGTGAGAATGATAAGGTTCCCGCATTATGCACCATTGACTTTAAGAGCGATCATTGAAAATAAAAACTCCACCTCCATTATTGACGTTTTTCTGATTCATACTGATTATATTGTTGCTATTAAATGGTCAGATTGAACTAGACTTTTGATCAATATATTTCTATTAGGCTACAATTTCCCAAAAACATAAGTCAGCTTTCATAATTGAAAGAACTCGTCAATAAATAAATGAATCAAAATACCATGACATGTGGGTTTATTATATCGAAAATGACAGAATTTTGAGATCAGAACCAGACCAAATTCCTAACGGTACTTTCTTGTTTCCTCCCGGCCTATACGTGACAGATTTGTTGTTGTTCATTTTTTCAATTAATTTTGATCTCTGATACATCACAAGGTTATTTTGGTTCTGAGCCTGCACTGAATGCTACGAGTTTTATTTTCTACACTGAGGCATTTTGGTCTTTATTTTTCGATGCATTTTGTTGAGGAAATTTCTGACTTGATCGAGGAAATTTCTGACTTAGATTTTCCCCTTCACTAATTGATTTGACACGGATATCCAGTATCCCTTTCATGAGAATTAAACTTCGTATCATAACTTTGTTTTTGCACCATTCCATCTTTTATGGCGATATAGAGTTTCAGTAGGTCCTTCATGTCCCGTGGATATATTTGTGTAGGAGGAAAGGGGAATGTATCTCACCTCGAACCATGTGAACAACAACATTATCAGGCTTCATGCTGGGGATGTTGCTGTACGAAGTAGCCACGCCATTTCTTTAGAAAACTGCAAAGAAATACCGTTTTCAGTGATCTCACTGCATGTTTTAAATGTCACAATGTGGTCATTATTATTATCATTATTACTACGTTATTAACAGACCAACATGTTTTGTTAATGCACGATTGGAAGGTTAAGTCCCATGCTCGTAAAATGATCAATAATCGTACTTTCAGATATATTGTGAAAATTCTTTAGAACGTTTACCATATTAGTACATTGGATTATCACAAATAACGCATATGCCTCCGACCATTAAACATGGCTAATTGTCACAGTTCAACAAGACCACAAAACAGTCAAATGAATCCTCATGTCTCTGTGTCAATAATCGACCATTTGCAAGCATGTGTTAGTTACACCAACGTGTGGTTGAACCGTAGGTCATGCATGGTCCTAATGTTGAATTAGTCGACCATTAGGCGAAGAAGTTCCACATGTAGACTTTTGTGCCGAAACTCTGAAGAAAGAAAGCAATTTCTCCATTTGCACGTGAAATAACTCCCGTGTCCATACCATATCCCCCTCGTGCGTTCCTGTAGAAAGACAACATTTGGAAGAGACTTTTCAGTTCCCAAAAAGCAGGCCTTCATTAACTATGGGATACCCCATTTCCATCTCTAAGATGTCTTTTGGCTAACAGTCATTCTTCTTCTGTTAGGTTTTATTAGATCTCAGGTGACAAAAACGACAGCAATGGTCATGGAACAGGGTTGAAGAAAAGCCGCAAACAACCACTTTCCTAATGATTTTTAATGCCGTAGACTATACTATTAATGGTTATTCAATATAATGTTAACTGTTATTATTATTATTATGCCTGTTTATCTCCATAGTTAACATTGTGTGAGATTTATTTTAATCATACAATGTTTTATTATTAAAGGATATTTATCAGAAATAATAAGAGCCCTAATAATAATAATAATATTATTATTATTATTATTATTATAATAATAATAGGCCTAATATCCCATGTATTTCTTAATATGTAGATATATGAATAAGACATACTAATTATCTGTTGCTCTTTTTTAACACCATAAGGACATCGCTAAAAACGACATAACGAAGTTATTCCCATTGATAAAGAAGTGACACCATTATGCAAATACTAGGCTATGGTTGGCTTTAGGAATAGGGCTTACTCATCAGAAGCATGTATTAGTGTTCAGCTATCCCAGCAAAATCAATTAAAATCATATCTAATGACGCTCTCCCTTGTGGAGATTCCAGCTTGGTATGGCGGCTCCTTGCTCCACAGTGACCGCCTTAATCCGGTTAGGGAGCACCTGGGACCGCGACGCTCCATAATCACCTCGTATTAAGGGCCGCGGTGCACCCGGGCGCGCACTCAGAGATACGGAGATGGCAATTATGCCATCCAATATTCCGAAGGAAAACCACTCTCGAATACACTTTTCTGTTTATACACAGAAGTATTTTTGTCAACAAAATTCACCTGTGGTGAATGTTAAGCTAAGGTAATGTTGTAGGGCTCAATTTGTTGAAGTTGACCCCGTTGTTGTCGGCCTTTTATAGAGCACAATAGTGTAATAGCTGCTGATATGCCTAAATCCCTTTAATGCAACAACAAAAAACATGACAAAAAAGATTAATGTGGGATTATGAATTGTTGATCAAGTTGACTATATTCCAGGCCCCAAACAGCCACGACTCCCACAAGTAGCCTGTAGGGGAAAATGCCGCCTTAAGAAATGTGACATTTCTGACAGAAAAATATTTAGATATTCTTCGGCAAACACATTTTGAACCGAAATAAGTGGGCAAAAATGATTGTTGTTATTCAATAAAAGTAGAATCTTTAGAAAGTTGGCGTTTTGCCCCACTATCAGGTCAAAACGTAGAATATGATTTATTTTTATTTTTTTTGTAATTGACTCTTAAGCTAAGATATCGTATTTTTATTAAATAAATCAAATATCCGAACAAAATGGCATTGCACTATCTCACTATTAATATACCCGCTATGCTGAGGCTTTGATCCACTGTCCCTCTTTTTATTTTCGCCCTTCCTGTCCAAATCATCCTGAAGTATCTCAAAATGGATTGTGTAAATCAAAGAAGTTACTTACAGATGATTTGGACATTATTTGGAAAATGATAATATAGGTACCATTGATTTACATTGATTGCCTGTACATACATTTTTCTTATATTTTGTGTTATTGACTGTACGTTTGTTTATGTGTAACTCTGTGTTGTTGTTTTTGTCGCACTGCTTTGCTTAATATTGGCCAGGTCGCAGTTGTAAATGAGAACTTGTGCTCAACTGGCCGACCAGGGGTCTCGATCTCGACAAACCATTTCTGTATGGACCTCGCTTTGGACACGGGGAATTGTCATGCTGAAACAGGAAAGGGCCTTCCCCAAATTGTTGTCACAAAGTTGTAAGCACAGAATTGTCTAGAATGTCATTGTATGCTGTAGCGTTAAGATTTCCCTTCACTAGAACTAAGGGACCTAGTCCGAACCATGAAAAACATCCCCAGACCATTATTCCTCCTCCACCAAACTTTACAGTCAGCACTATGCATTCGGGCAGGTAGGGTTCTCCTGGCATCCGCCACAGCCAGATTTGTCCATAGGACTGCCAGATGGTGAAGTGTGATCCGAGAGAACTGATCCAGAGTCCAATGGCGGCAAGCTTTACACCACTCCAGCTGACGCTTGGCATTGCACATGGTGATTTTAGGCTTAAATGCGGCTGCTCGGCCATGGAAACCCATTTCATGAAGCTCCCAACGAACAGTTATTGTGCTGACGTTGCTTCCAGAGGCAGTTTGGAACTCGGTAATGAGTGTTGCAACAGAGGACAGACGCGGCTGAGCCGTTGTTGCTCCTAGACGTTTCCACTTCCCAATAACATCACTTCCAGTTGACCGGGACAGCTCTAGCAGGGCAGAAATTTGACGAACTGACTTGTCGAAGAGGTGGCATCCTATGACAGTGCCACGTTGAAAGTCACTGGGCTCTTCAGTAAGGCCATTCTACTTCCAATGTTTGTCTATGGAGATTGCTTGGTTGTGTGCTCAATTTTATACACCTGTCAGCAAGCGGTGTGGCTGAACTAGCCGAATCCACTAATTTTAAGGGGTGTCCACATACTTTGGACATGTAGTGTATATATGCTGTATATGTAACCGATGTGAAATGGCTAGTTAGTTAGCGGTGGTGCGCGCTAATAGCGTTTCAATCGGTGACGTCACTCGCTCTGAGACTTGAAGTAGGGTTTCCCCGGTTTCCCCCGTTGCAAGGGCCGCGGCTTTTGTGGCGCGATGGGTAACGATGCTTCGTGGGTGTCAATTGTTGATGTGTGCAAGGGTCCCTGGTTCGAGCCCGGGTTGGGGCGAAGAGAGGGACGGAACCTACACTGTTACATATATATACACAATTATAACTTCATTAGATGATGTATATAACTTTTTCTAAATTACAAAAAAACAGTTAAATTAAGGTTCCCTACACTGTTACATATATACACAATTATAACTTCATTAGATGATGTATATAACTTTTTCTAAATTACAAAAAAACAGTTAAATGAACCTCAGTTGTTTTTTTTTTTTGGAGTGAGTTAAAAAGTTGAGATGAGACAGAACAAAACTAGTGGCATCCAGGTAAAGTGGTTTCTGTGAGAATTACAGGAGGGGGCCGTTTAACCCGAGCCACCCTACATCTCTCATATACATATCCTCATACAAAACTGTATTTTCGTTCAGTTTACTGATTGGAAATGTGACCAAACAATCGGTGGGTAATATTAAGCTATGTGGAATTTTGAGACAAATAACCCGTTGTTTGCTTAGAACTCAAAGGCATCGTTTGGAATGATCTCGATACTTTTGATTGATTGGCGTGGTGAATGGAAGAAGCTTTTTGACTGACGGGACGTGTTCAATTAGCCTCCACAAAGACTGCGCTTCTGAACTGGGAACAACTGTGTGCGTGCGTGCACGTGATGAGAGAGAGAGGCAGAACGCGCGCGAGAGATAAGGACAGGGCAACCAGTGAACAAACACGATATTTATGTTTATTTATTAGTAATGTTTACTGTTCATTTCTGATCGTTTATTTCACTTTTGTTTATGATCTATTTCACTTGCTTTGGCAATGTAAACATGTTCCCATGCATACAAAAAAAAAGCCAATTGAATTGAGAGAGAGAGAAAGAGGGTGGGTGGGGGTGGCAGTTGACACTCATGAAGTTATAAATAATGTCTTCACACAATTGTACTTATTTCGCTACAGACAACTTTTACTGCACTCCCGGCGTCATATCCTGCTGGGTCGACCGAGGGTGATCCTTTTATTGTAATTAGTGCAGTACTGTCTAAATAGTACAATAAATTCCTGTGTTTGTAGCATCACTGTGCATAGCATTAACACACTGTGTTTGTGTATGTGATTTTAGTCACATCATAATAAATGAGTGACTGTTTGCTTACAGACTCAGGGGGTAGCGTAGCCTTCAGTGAAAGACGCATCTTCATCCATCCACATGTTTGGACCAGATATAATGTTATGGATGGAGGGCTGACACAGCTCGAGGGCACCACAAGACTCAAAACACATCGCCTTGAACCAGTGAGGCCACTACAGAATACGTTTTCCGCTGTCGGCCAATCAAAAAGTCCCCTCAGCCCCCAGGACTTTCGCCTCTCTAAGCCAATCAGAGGCCTGGAAAGACTGGGGTAGAAAGGAGAGAAACATCTTATAAAATGTTTCACTTCCACGCATCTTTTCAATTCACATCAAGTGTCATCAAGAACTACAACTAAGCGTCTTCCAATTTCAACAAACATCGCTTTGTCAAACGTTCACTATTTTCACTCTCCACATTGGATATCGACAAATGCACCATTCTCCAAGGATTTAACTTGTGTTTTTAATTGCATGTTGTTGTTATTTGCTACTCCCTAGGACGTGGAGGCTGTCCTGTTGCTCCATCAAAACCAGAGTGTAGTCTATAACTTTTTGGGGATCCAAGAATTGTTCTGAAGTTCCCGTTTTGGTGTTGATTTTGGTCCAGCGCAAAGCTTTATTGGCGGAGGTTTAAGAGACATGACAGCTCTAGCCGGGGGCATACCGAGAATGATGCGCCCGACACACCACCAGAACTACCCGCGGGGAGGCTACTCTCTGGAAGGTAGGCAGTTGCGAATAAATATGGGTCCAAATGGAACCAAGTGCATGTTTCTTGCGTGTTGGAAGATTTTGTTTGTTTGTCATTGATTCAATCAGATAGCAAGTGTTGATATTTTGTCAACTTCGAATATATGCAAAATTGTTGTTCGTCTATAAATCATTTTGTTTGCCTTTCAACAAACAATTAGGCTACACATGAACTAGCATTTTGACAGTGACAAACATTTTAGGCTATTGGAAAGTAGCCTAGTAGCGACCCCTGATTCCGTTGAATTGACATAGCAGCTGTTATCAAAACAACGACAACGCTCATATTATGAATTTGATATTTGTCGGTTTAGGCTACATTGTGCACTATTAATTAGGTCTAGTGTAAAAACAACACCAATCAACCCGTTGTCTATATCTAGCTAGATTAAATGGTATTTTAGATATCAACATATTTTCTTGCAACAGGTCTCTCTTGAAAAACAGTCTCTTTTTAATCAGGATAAATAAAGGTTGAATGAATAAATATAGGCCTGATTGTTTGGCCTTTTTTTTACTGTTGTTATTTTTGTTGTTATTAGTTGTTGTTATTAGTGAATGACATGCGTTCCCTCCGTCCAGTCTCTACCCCGTTAGGCCAGGGCCGGGTGAACCAGCTCGGTGGAGTGTTTATCAACGGCAGACCCTTGCCCAACCACATCCGCCACAAGATCGTGGAGATGGCCCACCACGGCATTCGACCCTGTGTCATCTCCCGCCAGCTCCGAGTCTCCCACGGCTGCGTGTCCAAAATCCTTTGCCGGTATCAGGAGACCGGCTCCATCAGGCCCGGGGCCATCGGAGGCAGCAAACCGAAGGTGAGGGCCCTAGAACTGGATTGCAAGACCTGCCTGAAATAGGCAACGATAATTAATAGCAGAATATTTTATTTTTTATTGTTTCTTCTTTTAACCAAGCCCATATACTCTAACACTGTCATCATCACTAACGACAAGCGAGAGTTAATGGGAGATGACAGGCCATAAAAGTAACGTGCTATCTAAAACGACACGTAATAATGTAGGCCTACAGTTGGTATAATTTATGGAATTGTCATACGCTATTAATTCATTCCCAATTTGAAATGGCCTACTTTTTCCATTGATAAGGACATTTGGGCTGTGTTTTACGCGCACTTTTACACACTCTATTAACCCACCAAGTGGATGTAGAGTCAAAACCTAGGTTTTATAAACTATGTCAAGTAAACAATCAAACTCAACAGAAGCAAGCACAGGCCTACCCCTTAGGCTACTTATTTTGTATTGTGCAATGTCTAATTTATTCAGAAAAGAAACCGTATTTTGCAACAACAATATATTGAAAGAAATGTTTCTGCATTCTTGGCATGAAGCAGACAACCACCCCAGACGTGGATAAGAAGATCGAGGAATACAAGCGAGACAACCCAGGAATGTTCAGCTGGGAAATCAGGGATACATTACTCAAAGACGGCATCTGCGACAGAAACAACGTCCCCTCAGGTAGTTACATTTTATTATTTTTTTTTAAACCAATTTGTAATACGAACAACATCACTAAAATACAGATTTTACAATATATCTACACTTTTCAAATAATGTCATTCATAATAAACAAATATGGACGGTATGATATAGGCCTACTTGACTGAAATCGTCTAAACTTTTGCGTAGTAAAAAAGGCAATGTTGCAAATATTTTGTCGAGAGGATATACTAGCCTAGGCCTAAGAAATCATAACCGCAGTTGGCTAAATAACGAAAACAGTATTTGAATGTACATGTAAACTTATCTGAAAGTTTAAAAGCATGCCATGCATTACCTAATAAAACAACATGTGAATGCCATGTGTGAACAAATCAACCGGTGCTATAGTGGCAATATGAATGAAATGTTAGTATGTCTAATACCTGTTTTGACACAAGTTTGCTCATTATCCCGTATTCCTGCATGCATTTAAAAATAACGTGGGCCTATCATTTTATATTTTGTTCCGAAAGTGAGTTCAATCAGCCGCACCATGCGTTGTAAATTCGGGGGAGGTGCAGGGGAAGACGAGGAGGACGATGATGAAATCGAGAAGAGGGAATTGGAAGAGAACGAAAGAAGGGCGAAACACAGCATCGACGGCATCCTCGGAGATAGATGTAAGTAATGGTTTTAATTAAAAGCAGTGCAGAGCATTGGCGATGTGGCCTAGGCGGCGATGTTGAGTTCTATTGGACAAGTGTGCAATTCTGATTTAGATAGGCCTACTTATTTCTTATTTCATAATTAGGACCATCGTATACTTTTTCCCTCTCAGTTTTCTATATTGGGTTGTGATAAAATATGTGTAGAGTTATTCTTTAGAAGTTTCGTAAAGGTTTGTTTATTTGTTGGCCTCTTGAGTCTGTTGGTGGAACATTTAGGCAAATGGAGAATGGGGAAAATTAGTATTTGTCTCTTAACGACACTGAATTAGAAGATATCTGTACTATTTAAATTCGGAGGATAGACAAGGCTCAGTTGGTGTAGCCTAAATAAAGTATAATCATGAATAGTCCTTCAATTTGATTTATGGAAATAGGAATTATCTTTCATTTTCAGTTATTCCATTTAATTACGCAATTTCCCAGTCATGGATTGAATAAAGTTGGAATAAATGATATACGTCCAGAAATTGTTTAGTAAATCTGTTGACCAGAATTTTTTTACTCGAACATAAAAAAACTAACATTCAAAAACCAATGGCACTTGACAGATAACTATTATGTACATTTTTGCAACATAGTCTATTGTTTATGAATTTTGAGTTCTGAATTGTATGCCTGTAGGCTATTATTTCTAAACGAAACTTTTACAAAAGCCAAACGTTTCCATATGAAGTTGATCAAACATTTGCCCAACGGTTCCGTCCCCCATAAAAAGAGACGGTTCCTCTGCACACAATCCGGGACTTGAGGATGAACTTGGGAGACAAAGGCGCGAGAGTCCATTGAGACTCACACTTCGGCATCTCGCGCACAAAGGCCTGCTATAGCAAGCGGCTCAGTGGTGTACAAAAAGACGCCAAAGCTTTTCAAAATGTGGAGAGAAAGGCAGAAAAAATGCGCTGACAAAGGGCTGGGAGAAGACATTATGGACCCGCAATAAGCGATGAATAATTCAGATAACACCGATAGCAAATCCGGCCTGTTTTATAGACTGCGCGCCCAGAGAAAAAAATGCCGTTTTCACCTACAAAATGTTACTTTGGAGTGTTTCTCAGCATCAGGAGATGGCGTTTACCATTCCCAGTCCGAGATAAAGAGACAGCATCGACTGGATTTTCCCCGAACACCTGTTGATTGGTGACCTGTTGGGTTTTCGGGAATGTATGGTCTAGGCTATCATAGGCCTTTCCCATTGTGCTTATAGTAGGCTAAATGGACTTCACATGCTTATTTACTTTTTTTACATAGTTATACAATTCTAGAAATGTGAGCATAATATTGTTGGTTATGTAGTAGTTCATAAAATATGTCTGAAGTGTCCAGTGCCCATTGCCTGCTTTGTGTGTATGTATATATATGTATGTTATATATGTATATTAAATGTTCAATTTTTCATTACACTTATAGCAAATACATCTAGGCCCCATTAGATAAATAACTATCAAATATATATATATTTTAAACATTTGTACTTCCCCTCCAAGCATCCTCAAATGATTGAGCCCACAACGCTCTTACTAGTCAGTCCTTACTGCATCAGTCATCGCAGTGAAAACCTTTTCTAGTAGATTAAACTCAAACCTTTTATTTTCCCCACTTTCATCTCCGGACAAAGCCCGCCCCTTCCTCTTCGCCCGGGGCGCGCGCATTCATGCAATATAACCGCTTTCCTCCCTCTTTCCATGCGAGGCATCGCGAATACAGATCAGGATAGTCAATTGACTTTATTAACCTTTAAAAGTGACTCTGCCAGTTTGGTTAAGGTCTTTCCTGCAGGGTTGGAACGAATTTGTAGGCTTGTATTTTTTTGCATTTATGGGGCTCCTTTATGATTTGTGTTTTGTCTGTAATCTATTCGTGCTGATGCCTTGTTTAGATAGATTAGACAGCCTTGCAGATATTATGAGAGAGGCCTATGAACCGGATGTAGACATTGTAAAAAGTCAGGAACGGCAAGGCATAATAAAACGTTGCAACAAGTGATGTTAAATTGTTATTATGGGCACAGTATGATTTTCAGCCTATTTATTTTGAAATATGCCAAACATCTGAATGAACTAAAAGTAATTGTTTTGATGTGTTATCTATTTCAACAGAAATAGTTTAGTGTTATGGAAGGATTATTCTAGGTGTTTTGCTTTCAGTACCTGGACCCCAGGTTACATTATCATCAGCATTATCAACATGATCTTATCCATAATGACTACATCAACTTATAAACTCAGTGCAAATTCAAGTGTTGATAATGTCATATCTGAAACGTTTTTGCTCAAAATATGACTTTCCTTTTCCCCTCTTCTGTGTGTCTGTGGAAGTAGTTGGTCTTGTTGTTTTCTTTGTCCTTTAAAGCTCTTAATTAGAATATGAAAAGGCTGTTTTGGGTATGGTGATGGTGTCTTCTGGCCAAATATTGATTAAGTAGGTGTTTGTAGAGGCGATAGTTGTGGGAGAGAGAGGGCTGTTGCTCTCTGCCCCTTTCTCTTCGGCCTCCATTGTTGGCTTCCCTTAAGTGCCGAGATCAAAGCTGCTCCATTTAGATTTATTTGTCTGGTAAAAGGCCACTGCAGAGTTCTGTGGCCGGGATAAAACTGGGTAGCTACTATATCTGCACGGTATTACAGGGAACTTAGAGCATTCTGGGAAAAGGATGCCCCCAAGCAAATTGGAAATGTTGTGCTTTTAATCAGGAAATTAATCTGATGTTGAATGATTCCACTTCCTGTTTAACTGTAGTAATGAAGTTTAGCGGAAATAAAATAAAACTATATACAATTGATTTACTATATATAACTGCGTGTCCTTAAAATGGTTGTTATTATCATGATAAAAACGGTTGTACCTTGTACTAGAAGTAGCAGTGAGAGGCATTAGTACAGGAAATTGTAAATACATAGTATCTTTAACAACATTCATTTTGATGAAAAAAATATCTAGAAATGTATCCACCCAAATCTTGCATTAGAAAGTTTCATAAATGATACTGGCATGTAAAGTTTCTCCAGAACGGAATAGATGGTTACGTTTATTAATCAATAAATACTAGCACAGTAAGTGGCTCCTAATTAATGACACCGTTCCTCTGTATAGTCTGTATGACTATATCACCAATGACACTCCTTTAGCCTCATTTAGCTAATTAAAAGTAACCAATTTCATGATAGAGGAGTGGCCTTCTCTTGCAGATTTCATTTAAAACGATGGGAGAGAGAGGGAGAAGGAGGGAGGGGAGAAAAAAAAGAAAAGAAAATACAAACAGTCAAAGGGATAACTTCTCTTAAAATGGAGTCCTGCGGTGCCAAATTGAATAAGCCCAGTTCTTTCAAATCTGCCATGGTGAACGCAGTCAACATGTAATAATTGGTTTCATTGAGGCACATTCCAACAATCTGCTCCCATTCTCCTGGCTCCATTGTCTTGGGGCAGGCAAATAGCCAGGGGACAGGAGGAATCAAGTGCTGACAAAACATGAAAGATTTAGCTGCTTTTGTCAAAGAAACTGAGTAGGACTTTGTTTGTGTAAATAAAGTGGGGAAAATGGCTCCCCACTACTTTGGCATGGACTAAGAGAGAGTAGAGATTGAGAAAAAGAGACAGAGAGAGAGGGATACAGAGAGAGAGAGAGAAAGATATTGATTACGGAGAAAGTGAGACATTGTTCAACGTAGCATGAATACACCGTAATATGCAGACTTTGCAAAAATTTGGTTGATGTTTAATCATATCAATGCCTGATATGATTTGTGTGAATGTATATGTGCAAACCATATAAACCAATTCGAACGTTCCATAATGCCTATTCTCCAGGGCATTTAGAAATGTCAATAGACCCATGTATCTCACACAGTCAGTCAGTAATAGCCTAGTACAAGCTCAGGTCAGGAATACACCGATACCCCCTCAGATAGATAGAACAGGGAAAACCATCAGGGAAGATGAACAGGGAAAACCATCAGGGAAGATGAACAGGGAAAACCATCAGGGAAGATGAACAGGGAAAACCACCAGGGAAGATGAACAGGGAAAACCACCAGGGAAGATGAACAGGGAAGATGAACAGGGAAAACCACCAGGGAAGATGAACAGGGAAACCCAACAGGGAAGATGAACAGGGAAGATGAACAGGGAAGATGAACAGGGAAAACCATCAGGGAAGATGAACAGGGAAGATGAACAGGGAAGATGAACAGGGAAGATGAACAGGGAAGATGAACAGGGAAGATGAACAGGGAAAACCATCAGGGAAGATGAACAGGGAAGATGAACAGGGAAGATGAACAGGGAAACCCATCAGGGAAGATGAACAGGGAAAACCATCAGGGAAGATGAACAGGGAAGATGAACAGGGAAGATGAACAGGGAAGATGAACAGGGAAGATGAACAGGGAAGATGAACAGGGAAAACCATCAGGGAAGATGAACAGGGAAAACCATCAGGGAAGATGAACAGGGAAACCCATCAGGAAAGATGAACAGGGAAACCCATCAGGGAAGATGAACAGGGAAACCCATCAGGGAAGATGAACAGGGAAACCCATCAGGGAAGATGAACAGGGAAAACCACCAGGGAAGATGAACAGGGAAGATAGACATTGATTTTCTGTATTTCTTTAATGTTTAATGTCAACGGTCCATGCGTTTTTTTGTTGTTGCTGTTTTAGTGTATTAAGCAGGGGGGATTGAGAGAGAGATGGGAGACTGTCTCCAGTCACAACAAACAAAAGCCTCATTGCAACCAATGGAATGTTTTCTACAGGCTACTTTCCATCTCTGCCTCCAGGCAGAGCAACAGAGAAATCCTAGAGTAGAGAAAAGCTGGGTTTTGACTCTGTGTGTGTGATCCATGGCTGTCTCCCTGCCTGGGTTATAACTACTTATGTAAACCCAACTGAACTTGGCCAGTGGAACTGTACTGTAACAATATGCCAAACCAAAAATCCAAATCCACAATACCTGGCATATAGCAACTGTTTCTATGAGATTGATGTTTGATAGAGGGATCAGAGTTTTTATCCTCAGTGATAGATTAATAGTGGATGTATCCTAGGTGTTAGGTGTCCTACCAGCTGTCACAGTCTCATGTCAGAATTAGACGATCATCCATGTTTCTCAAATTCCAAATTTTGACGTTCCAAACGTCCAATTTTGAAGTGTCTAAGGTTAAGTGTAAGCATTAACTCAGAATTTAAGGTTAGGATTAAGTTTAGGCATTAAATCCAATTCTTAAAGTTAGGCATTAACTCTGAATGGTTAAGGTTTGGGGTAGGCTTAACTTTCTATTGCTATATTTGAACATGCCACCTTTGGAATCAGAGGCAGATGCTTATTCCCCTCTACCATCCCTGTCCACAATGGCCTAGCAAAACCCAAACCTACTTGAAGGTAACAGTGCTCACTGCCGGTTTCCACCTCATCTCCCGACCTCCTCAGACATGAATGGACGTCGAATACTGACTTGAATCACGTGCCTGAATGTCACCAGAAGTAGTCAAACAAAGAAACAGCTTGATAGTCACATATTTATCTGTTTAATGTCAACTTTTCCCCCTTGGATGAATTTCCTTGTTTTCTTGGATAAAGTGATAAAGATAAAGTTAGTGATCGTTTTAAAAAAAAGTTGTAGTTTATTTTTAACTTCTGTAGTGTGTTGTCGTTTCCTGCAAACCATTTAAAATATTGTCAGCTGGTTAGTTAGCGATGTCCAGATTCTGCTGGCTAGCATTTTTAGAGAATGTAGCTATGCTAGTGGAAACAGATTGCATCAGTTAGTGTTGCATTCAAAAGCATCCCCCCTCCTATTCACTTCCAGATTTCCTCCTCTCACCCTAGCTATACACACCACATTCACTTTAGCCTACGTCACAGCATCACTCTCAAGACTGGCTTATCTGCAAGTGAATGGCTCTATGCTTCATTAAAGCTTCTTTCTCCACTGGCACCCGCATTGTGATCGGCATGATATAATTCAAAGGACAATTAATGAATGCAGGGAAACTTTGAAGTGAGGGAGCGGGGTCCTGCCCTGGACCTGCCACTCGTTGCTGATAGACTTCGTCACATTCTCCCCACTGCCCTGAGAGACAGTTTGAAGTGGCTGAAAGAGAAAGAGAGAAGAGAAGAGCGACCAATAGAAGGTTAAGGAGAGGAGTCCCTGTATAAAAAGAGCTCTCTATTTCCTTGGAAATATTAGCCAAGCAAAACTCTGTGATGGTTGAGGATAAAGGAGTTGGAAGAGAATGGAGTCGGGGGGCCGAGGGCGAGGGGACTCCTGGCAAAAAAGGTTCGGACACAATGAGATAGTTAATTGAGTAAAGCCAGACAGCGTTGTCAATCACTTAACTTTGTTTAGCCAGGCTTTTTTGTTGTTGAATAGCAGTTTAGTTCAGCGTAGAAGGGAAGGGACACGGTAGAGTAATTTCGTGGCTCTTTTTTAGCTGTTTTCTCACGAAAGAAAAATATCTGCAGCTGTTTTTTCATCGGTATTCGTACATCTCAACTGTCTTCGACTCGATCAATCTCTCACTTCTGTGAGAGAAGCTTTAAAAAAATCCCACAAATGTCAAAATGTAAAACTAAAGAAACCAGGATAGACAGACTAACCAGTGAAGGGAGAAACAGAAAGAAAGACAGACACATCACAGCCAAGAACATTTGTTATGGAAAAGAAGAGAAACTGAGGAATGTGGCGGTGGTTGAACTCTCTGGCCGTTCACTGCCTATGATGTTTTGTGGAGAGGTGATGTTGGGCTGTAAAGGGGTAGGTAGCCCCCACCCGCCCCTCTCCTGT